>NC_134791.1:63913051-63930551 GCF_046742065.1 Oratosquilla oratoria
TTTGTCTTCATATATATCCTGTTTAACTTTACCATCACATTTTGTTTTGTTTAATAAAGGTTTGTGCCTTTATTATGTAAGCTTGCACCATTTATATTGTTTTGCTTAGTGGCACTGTGGCAGGTTTCATAAGAGGTGGAGTTAAACATAGAAGCGGAATAGAACTCGAGTACTTGACTAGTTCATACACTAGTGTTTTCTCAGGTGGAATTAGTACAAGGAAAAGTATATACATAATGAATATTGCCTTTGATTTCAAAGATTGGAAACCCGCCAACCCAGAGCGGCTGACATCGGTTCCTGAGCTCTCCCATATGGGAAGAAAACGTTGGACTATTCTCTACATTGTATTAGAGTATGACCATGTCTGTATTACTGGCTTATAGAAATAGGGGAAGGGGAACAGTCGCCGGCTGTTCATAAGAAAAGGAGAAGGAAATACATTCGATAGATGTATCGGACACGGTCACGAGACCAAATGTCAGCTGCTTGAGACTGTACCTCGTGATGAGCGTGAAGATGGTGATGGGTTTTGGAGATGGGTAGCAAAGAATGATTCGGACGTCCATCAGGTAGGACCATCACTTGCAGGTAACCGTGGCTGCCACCACAAGATAAAATAGAATGGTTGTAAGTGCACATAATTGTGTCAAGGGGTTTGTACTACAAAAGGACAGTGACTGCAATCTATAAGGTGAATCGATATTTTGTGATTTGGTCAGAGCTCGTCGCTGATTGGTCGAGCGTTGTCTCCAGCTCTCTGGTTTGGATTTTTCGACGGGCGTATGGAAGGTCCTGACCGTGAAGAGTTTTATGTCACCCATTCTAGTGTTGGTGTAGGTATTGGCGGCGAAGTATATTGCTTCCAGAGATTTCCCTTTTTCTGATATTTTTATGCAGCGCGACGGGCTGTTCCCATTCCGGCAGGTGCCCTTGCCATCGATACTTTTTACGAGTGAGTTGGTAGTGTGCGTGTGTCTGCTTTGTGTTCTTTTCATCTTGTGGCTGGACGCCCCCATATATGCTCCGTCAAAGTATGCAAGTGCGCAGTTGGAGTAATGGGTTTTGTATACAATACTGTTGTTGTATTTAGTTGTTTTTCTCGGTTTGATCGGGCTGCTTATTGCCTTTCAGGTCTCTGCACCATATACATTTTTATTTATTACACGCACACACACACACACACACACACACACACACACACACACACACACACACACACACACATTATCAGCGTATCACTGAAAAACTTAAACTAAGCGTATTACTCATATGATTACTCTATTGTATTATTGTCAATGTATCACTGCTATTTCAATAAACCTATTATTATTATTATTATTATTATTATTATTATTATTATTATTATTTACACACACACACACACACACACACACACACACACACACACACACACACACACACACACACACATATTATAAGTAAGATTTAACAATCTTGTTAATGAAGGAAATCTGATTAACCACACATGTTAACTTTGTATTTCTAAACTTGTTTATCGTATAACATTCATTTTATATAATGATATGCGAACTTTCGTGATTGCAATTTGGAAGGTATGCCATCTGCTCTCGCAACATTTTCTTTATAAATAAGCGTCTCATAATAGTTTTCAAAATTATCAACGTTTTACCATGAATAGGAGGAATATTTCGTGCAACATACATATAATGTGGCATGCTGATTTTTTGACTGTATATAAGTGTTCTGACCACATTATCTTATTTCTTTCATACGTAGTAGTGAGAATATTTTGAAAATTTTCACAATCACCAGCTTCCCATTCTGCTGCAACCTCATTCAAAGTCATCCTGAAAGGACCCTCGTAAACTTAACAAAGCAATCGTGACCCTATATTTGGCCCCAGTGGAAGGCAAGGTCAAGTACTTGGATGACCTGGCTTTTGAGGGTCACCGATATTCAAGCGCGTTTCGTTGTGGCATTGTAAACAGAGCTTTCGTTTCGATTCTCTTCATTCAATCTGTCTGAGACGAGTGTAAATGCTTCTGGTTCGATGAAACAGAGAACGTATATGCTTGGCTGCCGCGAGCCGACCTTGTTACAGGGCAGGAGGACACCATGACAAATACCGAGATTTATCTTCCGATGTCCCGCCGGTCACCGAGTGCGTTTCTTCGTGGACACAATAGTCATTGGCTCGAATCCCTGCAAAGATAGTCTGGCTGAAAGGAGTGTTTACTTCATACATGATAGATCAAAACATTAAAGTCGCGTTTCCATGGAAACGGTAATCAAACAGGGGGAAGAGAAAAGTGGCTCCTGGTAGTAAATGGATAAGTTGGAGCAGGTATGCAGATACCGTCGAACGCAGCTGTAGGTTTTCACGCAGCTGTGGATCGGCCGTAAGTGCTGTTGCAGCTGTTGCATGCAGCTGCAGAAGCACACGAGGCGCAGTATTGTATAAACATGGACTCGCATCCGGATTTGGGGTTTTGTCCCAACGTCAGCCTCCATCCTGAATTGTTGTGTATTTACGTGTGCGTGTGCGTACGTGTTTGTGTGTGTGTGCGTGCGTGTGTGTACTTGTGTATGTATGTATTTGTGGTTTGCTGCATGTATATGTGTTTGTGTCTGTGCATTTACATGTCTGCACTTATATTAATGCATGCATGTGTGTGGTGTGTGTTTGTTTGTGTGTGTGTGTTTGTGTGTGTGTGTGTGTGTTTGTTTGTGTGTGTGTGTTTGTGTGTGTGTGTGTGTGTTTGTGTGTCTGTCTGTCTGTCTGTCTGTCTGTCCATGTATATTGCATTTTATTCGCATCATGAGACTCAGGACGGTCTTCTCACACTCAGACAGGACATTCCGATGTCGAAAGAGACCTTATTCCCTAGGGACACCTGGCTATTTGCTAAACGCCGGCGGTTGCAAGGCCAGTAGAGTTGGACGTTGCTATCAATATAATGTAACGATCAAAACCCGCCAGCGAGGTTGAGGCGCGTACTGTGCCCGCCACGCCAATACCTCACGACCCTTGATGTATTACAAATGTATATTAGACAACTATTGTACATCGTATTTGATTAAGCTCCATTAATCCTTCTATGAATAATGTAATGACAATGTTCTAATTTTAGAAAGAGCGGAAGTCTTGCAAGATATGCTTATTGATCTGAACAAGGAAAGTCTCAAAGTAGGTTTAAAAATGAATAAGAGTAAAACCAAAGTGATATTCAACACTAGAATTGAAGGTGAAGAGATTATAATCAATGGTGAGAGTCTTGAAGAAGTTGAAGAGTATAATTATTTAGGTCAGATGGTGAAAGTGACAAAAGATCATGATAATGAAATAAAAGGGTGTTACAATTGGTCGGACAATGTTTGGTAAATATAATAAGATCATGAGAGGCTCTCTACCTTTAAGTTTGAAACGAAAAGTTTACAGTCATTGAATACTGCAAGCAATAATCTACGTACGTGAGCCATGGAAACTGACGAATGCGATGGAGACAAGGCTAAGGAGTGCACAGAGGAGAATGGAGAGATCAATGATGGGAATAACGCTGAGAGACCGAAAGAGAGCAAATTGGGTGAGAGAGCAGACTGGAGTAAAATATACTGTGGAGGCGGTAAAAGAGAGGAAGTGGAATTGGGCAGGTAAGTTAGCGCGAACGACTGATGAGCGATGGAGCAATTGTGTTACTGAGTGGACGCCCCGAGATGGTAAGCGTAGAAGAGGGAGACCAGACAGGTGGAGAGACCAGATAGAGAAGTTTGCAGGAGTGATGTGGCAGATGTTGGCGCAGTCGTGTGAGTCGTGGAATGCTATGAAAGAGGCCTTTGTTCATTCGCGGACTCAGGGTGGATGATTGATTGAATCCTTCTAATGTGCCCAACACGGATACATGTGTGTTTGTGTGTGTGTGTGTGTGTGTGTGTGTGTGTGTGAGTGTGTGTGTTTACCTAGTTGTAGTATGCAGGATAAGAAGTGTGCGAGTGTGCGTGTGTTTGTGAGATTCACCACGGTCGTGGATCACGTGTTGGGCTTGTGATCGACAGCTATTACCCTCACGGATGAGAGCTTAGAGCTCATACGAGTATATGGCCCGATCTATGGGTAATGCTGTAACCCTAAACACACCCAACTCCTTGCCCACTAGAGCTGTAGTGCCCACTTGGTGTTTTGTAATGCTTCTCAGCACTGGGAGGGGATTTGAACTTAGGTCCAGGAATTAGCTGTCGAACACGGTGCTAATACACCAGGAAGACTTGTGTGTGTGAGCGCGCGCGCGTGAGAGTGAGAGAGAGAGAGAGAGAGAGAGAGAGAGAGAGAGAGAGAGAGAGAGAAAGGTAGGTAGAGATGGAGTGGGGCGGTGGAAGAGGGGGGGGGTAGTTTGCGAGCCAAATCGCCCAGAATCCCTTTTGACACCTACGGCGATCATGCAAAAGCCACAACGTAGTTAAGAGGCTCATACGTATGTAAGAGTGGCAATACGCCTCTGGCTTACTTGTGTTGTAAAATCCGCGCACGGGGGTTCTGCCGCTGCAGACACGAGCGCTTTCTCGCATCGCTACTGCAACTGCGAATGTCGATCGGGTTTATCTCTCCAGCTTTTTCTTCCGGTCTTTCATTTTTCACTTTGCTTCCTTGCCTTTCATCGTGATAGAGCGTTTCAACTCTGTCTTCGTTCTCCGCCCTTTTTCTCCAGTTATTATTTTTTTCCGAAAGAACTTTACAGCTATGCTCTTAAACTTTACCATGTAGAAGTATATTCTATATTTGGTATTTTTCTTATTTTCGGTTTGCTGGAGTTATTGCTTTATTTCACTATTGACATGTTACAATTATTTTAATTGTGTCCGAAGTATACGAATTATGATTTACACTTCTGTTATATCGACACAGAAAATGTCCTTGAATGGCATAGCACACGCGCTTGAAGGAAAAATAACCAAAATTAAGAAGAGTGTGAATTTAATTCTAAAACAAAAACTTTTGAGGACCCAATAGCCTGCTGGTGTTTGAATGTCTGCGAGTTATGTTTTTTATCTTCGATACTTTTGGACCACAGGCAGTGTCCTGAGTTCTCGCTGTTGCGCACTTGGCACCACGTCTTATTACCTGAATAAAGCTTCTTCGATTGGACCAACCATACGTACGATCTGCATTATTATTATTATTATTATTATTATTTTTTTTTTTTTTTTTTTTTTTTTTTTTTTTTGGGAGTGAAGTATCACTCCCACGGGCTTTGTTTGAGCCCGTGCGGTCAGGGGTCATGCGGGACTGACATCGGAGGGAAGCGTTTCCCCCGCCGCCACTCGTCTTGAAATCCTATCAAGGCCACCTCTATCTGGAGGAGGGCAGCTGCAGCCCCGAAGAGTTGCTCTTCCTCAACTTTTCACATTAGGGAAGCTGATAACCGGCAACTGTTCTCCTCCTCCTCCTCCTCCTCCTCCTGCTCCTCCTCCTGCTCCTCCTACCTCTCTTCCTCCTCCTCTTCCTCCTCCTTCTGCTCCTCCTACCTCTCTTCCTCCTCCTCCTTCTCTTCCTCCTCCTCCTCTTCCTCTTCCTCCTCCTTCTGTTCCTCTTACTTCCTCCTCCTCCTCCTTTCTCCTCTTTCCTCCTCCTTCCTCCATCCTCCTCCTCCTCCTCCTCTTCTTCCTCCTCTTCCTCATTCCTCCTCTTTCCTCTTCCTCCATCCTCCTCCTCCTTCCTCTCTTCTTCCTCCTCCTCTTCTTCCTCCTCTTCCTCTTATTTTCTGCTCCATCCTCCTCCTCCTCCTCCTCCTCCTCCTTTTTTCTCCTCCTCCTCTTCCTCATTCCTCCTCTTTTCTCTTCCTTCCTCCATCCTCCTCCTCTTCCTCCTCCATCTTTCTCTGTTTTGGTATGTGTTGTGTGTGTGTATTTACCTAGTTGTATTATACGGGAAGGGAGCTGTGCTCGTGATGACGCGTTTTTGTATCTCTCAGTATATATATATATATATATTTTAAATCTTGAATAGTGTTTGCACACACTGTTTCTTTGTCTAATTTGTTCCAAGTGTCTATCACTCTGTGTGGGAAGCTATTTTTTTCGGATCTCTTCTGTAATTATCTTTTTTTAGTTTCTTTTCGTGTCCTCTCGTTTTCCCATTGTCCCATTTCAATAAACCATTCTTATCTAAGATTTTAATTCCCTTCATAATTCTATAGATAGTTAGAAGGTCTCTTCTTTTCCTTCTTTATTCCAGAGTTGGTAATTCTAATTTGTAGTCTTTGTTCAAATGTTATTTTGGAAAGAGTTGGTGCCTGTTTTGTCGTTGCTCTTTGTATTCTTTCTAATTTTTTATATTCTTTTTAGCACTGGGTGTCCATAGTGTTGCTGCGTACTCGAGTTTTGGTCTTATTAATGTAGTTAATTTTTTTTACCGTTTCCTCGTCCAAATAGGCAAATGCCACTTTTATTGACCTCAATAAATTGTAGGTTTCTCCGACTATTTTATTAATATGCTTATCCGGTGTCAAGTCTTTGCTGATCATCACTACAAGGTCTTTTTCCGAGTTTACTTTTTTGACCCCTTCTTCACCAATTTTATAATCTCTCGATATTCTGTTTTTACTTTTTCCAAATTCCATTATACTACATTTCTTGATATTAAATTTCACTTCCCACTTTTGAATCCATTTCCAGATCTTGTCCAAGTCTTGTTGTAATGAGTTGCAATCCTCCTCAGTTTTTACTTTCTTTAGTATTTTTGCGTCGTCTGAAAAAAAAAATTCATATAACACTCCTCCTTCATCAATGTTATTTATGTCTATGACAAATATGATCGGGGCCAGTACTGATCCCTGCGGGACACCACTTTTCATTTCATCCCAATTTGAGAATTTATCTCTAATTACTACTCTCATTTTCCTCCCAGTGTGTGTGTGTGTGTGTGTGTGTGTGTGTGTGTGTGTGTGTGTGTGTGTGTGTTTCTGTTGGTGTGAGGCATGATTGTTTATGATTTCCGAGAGTTTCAGTCACTGTTCAAGGAAGGTTGCAGTACGTCTTGTTTGACTGTAGCATTGAGATAGTCAAGTATATGAAAAAATAAGACTATATGATAATGCAGGTGTTAAAACTAACTGAAAAGACTACTTTGCAAGTATGTGTGTATGTGTGTGTGTGTGTGTGTGAGAGAGAGAGAGAGAGAGAGAGAGAGAGAGAGAGAGAGAGAGAGAGAGAGAGAGAGAGCGGCTTGAAGTCCGAAGTGAAAAGAAGCAAATGGTATCACGTTGAAGTATAAAGAGACCATTTATGTTTTGGCTAATTCGTTCTACAGTCTGAGGATACATGTGACCCATGACCAGTGACGATGTCTTGGAATGGTGCAAGAAAGAAAATGAGAAGAAAGACAGAGGGCAACAGAAAGGATCACATTTCCACATTAAATTGTATGGGAGAAGTGAATGAAACAGAAAAGCCAGCTTTTGGACATCTCAGAGAATGATGCGAGTGATAGGGGCGACAGCTACAACCGAGCGTACTCGCCCATCCAAAACCAATATTTATGGAGGATAAATTTGCATATCAACACCCGACTCTCATTCGAAGTATGATTTATTTTTTTCGGTGCTTTCTGATGCCTTTCTATTTTATTTTATTTTATTTATTATTATTTTTTTAAGTGGGGGTGGGGAGAATCGTTACTAGCAGGCAAAACCCAATCTTAAACTAACTTTAATCGACCGCAACGAAGCCCAACCAAGCCTAATCAAAGCCAACCTATCTTAGGTTATCCTAATCTGTTCAAACATAACGTAACCTAACCTAACCTAACATAATTTAACATAATCGAACCTAACCTAACCTAACCAAACCTGACCTGACCTAACCTCACGTAACTTAATCTAACCCAACCCAACCTAGCCTAACCCAGCCTAACATAACATAAACGAACCTAACCTGACTAAATCTGACCTGACTTATCCTCACATGACCTAATCTAACCCAACCCAACCAAACCCGACGTAAACTAACCTCATATAAACTAATCTAACCCAACGCAACGTAACGTAACGTAACCTATCCTCACACTGCTTTGCAATAACGTAAGCTACCCAAAAGTAGCATTGTCGTCCCAGTACGTGATGCGGGTGATGTAGATTTGCAATAAGAGTTGTCTGGGGTCGATTTATAGCTTGTCAAGAAACGTGTGCAGGATAAGGTCTGCTAACACGGTATGGGTAGAAATGAATCTCTCTTTAGGCTTGTTAACGTATGGAAGTACGCCGCGGCTAAACTAGGAACATCTAGTAAACAGAATAGTATAGAAAAGTGCTAGAATATATATTCAAGGAGGAACTAGATGTACTAATGATATGTAGCCAGTGTGTTTTTCTTGTAGCGATGCTACTATTGGTGACGAGAAAGAGGTTTTGGTGAGTTCGTCTCCTTTATTGTAAGGTATGATTGAACTGATTTTACATGCGGCAGAAGCCGCTATATATACCGCGTGGGTAAGTTACCCGTGGTGCGTAATTACATAATTGCACGGGGTTAGGTTAGGTCGGGTCAAGCAGGGTCGCACTGGCAGAGAAGCGTCAGATCGTGAGCGACATCGTGCACGTTCCATGCCACGTGATGATCGCGGGTGTACACGTGGCATGGAACGTGATGATCGCGGCTGTACACAGTCATACCATCATGGTTCCTGGACTCCTTTTTCTCAAAAGTTCGATGGTGGTGCAGTGGTTGAATTGAGTTTAGAACGTTAGAATTTTGGTATTGAACATCAGTAGAAACATGGAATACTACAGTGGATTTGGTAATATTAGTGACGGTCACACTTTCTTGGAAACCATATTGTGCACTGGTGGCGTATTCGGAAGTTTGCTGCTCTCGTTGTCGGTTCGAATCTCGCACTCCTCTCCAATTCCCAGCAATGACTGTTCTCTGCTCCAACGGTCCAAGCACATAGGGCAAAGGTGACGGCTTCGACCGCAGCTACTCAGCATCCCCTGGCGTAGGCACCTTACCAACATATTTTGATATTAGACAATGATGAACTTAACTACTTAGGGGCCAGACAAAGTTGTTAAGATTGATAAGAACTATAGCGAGTGCTGAAGTCGTCGGAAACATTTTTAGTAGACATCTTGCTTTAAAATTGAAATTCATATAAACAAAATATGAAAAATTGTCAATAAATACAGACATGTTCTATCCGATGAAAAAAGAGAAAAAAATTACCGTAGAACTTGACTGATGCACAAACAATGTATCAATAAAAGTTGATGGCTTTGTCGTCTAGTTTAACATCATATATTTGAAACTGAAAGAGAAACATATTTATAAGATATTCGACTCGACTCCCTTTCAGTTTCGAAGACTCTCCGAAGTCTTTCAACTGATCTTTTGCTGTTCCTTCGTAGTATGGAACTCCCGGTTGTAGGACATTTAGTCTTCGGAGATTTAAGCTGATTATCCTATTCTAACTTGAAGATGATGACTAATTGTCCAGAAGACTAAATGTCCAAAGACTAAATGTCCACAGTTATGTTTCAAAGGAAGACTAAATGTCCAGAAGACTAAATGTCCACAGTTATGTTTCAAAGGAAGACTAATTGTCAGAAGACTAAATGTCCGAAGACTAAATGTCCAGAAGACTAAATGTCCGAAGACTAAATGGGTAGATCCCGGAGTTCCCACACCCACCCATGGAGGTGGTGGTGGTGGTGGGGGGGGGGGACTCATACCCTTTACTGCTCCTCTGTCATCAAATCTCGATAGTAACTAGTATCGGCTTATTATCTGATTCCTTCCTCGCCCGCCTTAATCTCTTAACACATATTTGATTTCTTCCCTGGCACCTCCCTCCTTCGTCCGCTAATTTATGTTAATGTATATCCATTAAAACTCCCCTTGGATTTAGTTTCATATGGTCTTTGATACCTGGCTCTAGAATTTCGTTATTTTTTATTTATTTATTTTTTATTTTTTTATTATTTTTTTTTAATCTTATTCCGGAGAGTCTGGAGGCGTCTTGCTGAATCGGCCAGGGGCCTCAATAAGCCTGAAGCGCCTGCGGAGTTAGTGGGTGAAGTGTCTGATTGCTTATTTTCATTTCATTCCAGCAGTATTCAAAATGTAAAGTATCTCCACCTGCAGGGAATTTATTTGGTAGATGTTTGGGAATGGAAAACCGGCACTTTTAGTATCCTAGTTGCCAGATCTTGCAAGAACAAAATGTAACTAAATATGATATAAAAATGGAACGTTATCAATAGTTTCTTTACTCCAGTGAGGACACCAAATGATCTCGTTTTTCTCTGCAAACGCCATTTTGCAAAAGTGAAACCTCGATCATAAAAGTAAGGGAAATGATATTAGATTTTCATGGGTCTCACATTTTTTTTTATAAAGAAGTCAATGACATCATTAGAACAGTACGTATAGATCATCTACAAAGACTGGTGGAACGAATCGCAGATTTTTTTTCCCATCAAGTACGGTCTTCTTACATATGTGGCTGGCAGCTTTTGATCAGCCTAAGCGTAAGTCTAATATCCAAGTATGTTATTTTTTCAGTGCAGTTTCATGTGGTCAAATTACATGATTATTTGTCATTTTATCTATTCATTTATTTATTTGTCTTTATTATAATTTGATCTTATTTATTTTTATTTGTTGTTGAGTTTTTCATCATACTTATCAGGCTTACTTCAACCAAAGTAAATATATTTGTTCAGCGTGAGAATTCAAGGCACGATTTAGGTGATAAGGTCATTCATATAAGATTCGTATACCCTACGTACTCTGTCTTTTCCCTAAAGATATCAAGCAACCTCCTTGTTGTTGAAGATCATTTAAAACTTCATCAAAGTTCTGGTCTCTCATCAGCTCCCTAATCTGTGGTCCAACAAACATACCTTCTTTGATTTTTGCGTCACTTACTCTAAAAAACTTATTTTTCAAATATGTGGATCCCTTCCCAGTTCTGTCCATACCTTTAACAAAAATGTTCATCAACCCTAGCTTAATATGAAAAGGAGGCAGATCAATTTTCTCTGAATCAACAAGAGAAGGACTGACAACATTCTTCTCTCCTGGGATCAGAGATCGTTTCGGCCACACATTGTTTTTGTAATGATTTTTCTTATGCCGATTGTCTTACTCACAGAGAAAGCAACAAAACTTTGTGTAACCCAGCTGCATTCCAAGTAAAATTGCCACAACCATTAGGTCACCACAGATATTACATTTATGCTCTTCATACTTAATTTTTTTGCAACAGAAGCTTCATACTCCCATGTGTTTCCTTCATGTTAGCTGCATGGGCAAGAGGAACAGAAGGAAACTTGTTTCCATTGTGGAGCAAAACAGCTTTCAGGCTCACTTTTGAAGAGTCAGTAAGCAAGCTCCACTCATTTCTGTCATATTTATGGTTAAGTTCCTCCATAAGAGAATATACATTATTGCCAAACACCACACTATCCTCAAGTGAGAAAACCTGTTCAAAATCACGATATCGCTTACGATAAAAACTAACTTTGGATTCTTTCTGGAGAAGATTCCAGCCCTTTAACCTGGAAACGAGAAGTTCATATTGCTTTTTCGACAAGTTTAAATCCGCACAAGATCATTCAGATCTCCCTGACTCAATAAATGTGGTTCACTTGAAGAACAGATTGACTGAAAGTGCATGTCTTCTGTTTCTTTTTCCATAACCTCCTCACTTGACTCATCATCACTTAGTTCCATTTGTTTTGGAGGGTCAGGCACAGGAAAGTCTTGACTGTAAGGTGATGGTTTCATAGATGATGAATTAGGATATTTTACAATATACTTGGATGTTGATGTTATAACTTTTATATTTGTAATGCAGAAGTAGTAATCTGAAGTATGATCTTTTGGTTCTCTTCAAACCATAGGGATGCCAAAAGGCATATGGCGTGAACCTTTCGCCCATGCAGTGAGAAGCCTGACACAGGTTACACAACACATATAAAAGGCCCAGCTTTTATCCTTGTCCTCCACTTTGCAGCCAAAATAATGTTTACAACACTTTTTAATCAATGGCGTGAAACACAATCTTTGTGACTTAAATGTCATTACACCGCAAATCAAGCAAAAATTGTCTGGGTGGTTTATACAGTTTCTTGGCATTGTGAAGGTGAATGGCGGATACGCTACTCTACAGTATCACAAACTTATTGCCACACAAATACGCATTACACAGCCTCACACCAACACTTTTGAACACACAACTGCCAAACATATAATAATCTCATACAGTGTTGCCAAACTCAGTGTTGCCAACCGCTTGATTCAAATTTATCCCACGTAACACACGTAACGTAACATTCCGTGGAACACAAAAAATGTGGATGAAGGAAAGAATTGGACATTTATTTTTGGATTCTGCATGCAAAAACATAAAAGATACAGCTATTGTTTTCCTTGGGACAAATTCTTTGTTGACCAGTATTATTGATGTAACAGCAGTGTCTTTAACTTGGCTTATTATTTCCAGTTTAATCAAAATTGTTCTTGCTTTCTTGCATACACTCCATTTACGTTTTCTACCATCTCTCATTTTGTTGGCATGGTTGCCAACTCCTTCATTGAATTTCCATTCTCGTATACTTCCGTCGTCTGTACAACCATCCCGTCATTTCTTCGTTACATTTTTCCCCTTGTCTCTGTGCGTCCTTCACTTTCGAGATAGTGTTACAACAGGCAGGACACTCCTACCTCTGAACATTTCTACTATCTCCCGGATTTTCACTTTCACATTACGAGTTCGAGTTCGAGCCCCCTGTACATAAGGTTCCTCCTTGCTTTTCTTCCTCTTACCCCTTCGTTTTTCTTTCTTCTCTCTTCCATAATAATCTCTGCGTTTGTGCACCTGTTTGTCCTCCTCTCTCTCTCTCTCTCTCTCTCTCTCTCTCTCTCTCTCTCTCTCTCTCTCTCTCTCTCTCTCTCTCTCCCTTTCTCTCACTCACTCTATTTCTCTTTCCATTTCTTCTGTTCTCTTTCTCCTCTATTCCATAATCTCTGTGTCTGTAAACCTGTTTGGCCTTTCTCTTTCTCCTTCCCCATCCCTCTCTTTTTCTATCTATTTTTTTTTCTCTCTCCCGTCCACATCTACTTTTTATCCCAACGTCCGTTACAACTCTCGCCCCTCTCCCTCCTCCCTCTTTCCCTACCCGACTACTTGCCCGGTCTCTCCTCCGCCTCCCTTTCACGCCGCTCTCTCTCGCCCAATATTCAAATCTCGAAAGTTTCCCCGGACTTCTCTTAACTTCCTTCTTGATTGATTTCGTGATTTGGATATTTAGATGTTTATTTATTGACTTGCCTCAATTTCACTTACTTATCTGCTTGTTGGTTTTCTTATCAATGACTTTATCTTCTACTCCCATTTTCCTTTGCAGTTATCCACTTTAGCCAGTTGTGTTTACTTTTGGGTTTTCTTTATTCATGTACTTGCAGGATTGTATGTTTTTGGTGTATATATTATTGGAGTATATTTTACCATCTGTGGGGTAAACCGATTCGATCGGTTACTCCCTGCTAGGACACTGTCCGTCCTTACTCGTCTGTATTTGCACCAACGTCTCATTCTTACAGTGTCTGTCTCACTCTTACTCGCGATGGTATTGTCACCCACACACACTCACACACCCACACAAAACACACACACAAACACACACGCACACACACACACACACACACACACACACACACACACACACACACACCCACACAAACACACACAAACACACACACACACACACACACACACACACACACACACACACACACACACACACACACACACACACACTCACAGACACACACACACACACACACACACACACACACACACACACACACACACACACACACACACACTCACAGACACATACACACACACACACGCACACACACACACACACTCACAGACACATACATACACACACACACACTCAGACACACACACACGCACGCACGCACGCACACACTACAGAGAGACCTGGACAAAGTCTGGGAATGGAGCCAAAAGTGGGAAGTTAACTTCAACATCAAGAAATGTAGTATAATGGAGTTTGGAAAAAATAAAAATAGAATATCAGGGCAATATAAAAATTGTACAAAGGAAATAAAAAAGTTAGCTCGGAAAAGGATTTAGGAGTAATTATTAACAAAAACATGACACCAGACAAACATATTAACAAAATATTCGGAGAAACCTACAATTTACTAAAATCAATAAAAGTGGCATTCAACTACTTGGATGAGGTAATGGTAAAGAAAATATTAGTCACACTGATAAGACCAAGATTGGAGTATGCTGCGACACTATGGACACCCAGCACAAAAAAAGAATATAAAGAAATTAGAAAGATTCCAAAGAGCAAGAACAAAGATGGCACCAACACTTTCAAAATTGACATACGAACAAAAATTGTCCAAACTGGAACTACCAACCCTGGAACAAAGAAGTGAAAGAGTAAGATCTACTAGCCATTTACAGAATCATGAAAGGCATGGAACTCCTTGACAGAGAGGTTTTATTAAAGTGGGACAAAATACAAACAAGAGGACATGAAAAGAAACTAAAGAAGGATATTTATAGAGGAGATCTGAAAAAAAAGTTTCCCACACAGAGTGGTGGACGTTTGGAACAAATTGGACGAAACAACAGAATGTACAAAACCATACAAGAATTTAAGAACAAACTAGATATCGAGAGATATAAAGACGGGTCACTACGATCATAGCTCCCTTCCCGTAAAATATAAATAGGTAAATAAATACACACTTGATGGCACAATGGTAGCTATCGCGGCCTCAACTACGGCGGTCCGAGTTCGAATCCCACCCAGGGCTGAAATAATTTCAGTATTGCTACGCTGTGATTCGTTACTCCAACTCTCGTGGGCGGGTAATTGGGTGTGTGTGTGCATGTAAGGTCACGGCATTACCCATAGATCGGGAGGGAAATAGCTGTCGATCACAAGTCTAACACGTGATCCAAGCCCATGGTGAATCACACACACGCACACACACTCGAAATTTAGTTTGAAAAAGGTAACTGAAGATCGAGTAATGCATATAGTTGTGGGGAGAGAGAGAGAGAGGGAGAGAGAGGGAGGGAGGAAGGAAATGGAACACTGATACCAAGCGTTGACGAATATTTAAATTGGCTTTCATAAAAGAAAAATTACAACATTTATTGAAACCAATAGATAAAAAAACAGACATGAAATATTCAACAATTATTTCTCTTTCACTGGTTACAATGATGGTCGACCTGGCCTCCAGTGCCAATATCCTGCCCACCTGAGGCCTTTCATGTGTTTATCAATCGCTCTCTTGAAGAATAACAATCACGAAGACCTTAGTGAGGCCCTGAAGACCGGGTGCTCCAACGCCTGTGGTATCAGGGAGCTCCTCGTTAACTATGGTACTTCGCTAAGAACTTCTCAGGAGTCGAGAGCTACTGACTTGGTCACCGAGGGCCACTATAGAAGTATATCCGGCGATGCCCTGTCGTCTGCCGCTTTCCGTCGCGTCATTTTATTCGTCATCTTACGTCGTCTTACGTCGTCTGGCGTCGTCTTCCGTAGTTGTCCATAGGTCCTCCGCGGACTGATTAGCGTCCGGCGTCGTCTTATCGTCGCGCCACTTCGGAGGACAAATCTTCTGAAGGAAGACGCGTCAAAGGCTCTCTTCAACCAAGGAGAAGGCCTCCCTCATGACGAAATTTCCGGAAAGAAACTTAATATTGCCAAAGGAACGACTAAAGTTTTTTTTTCCACTCATTCTAAGCAGATCAGTGTGTGCATATTTATTTCTATGCCTTGCTTCTACAGGTATGGGAGCAGTGGAACTTTAAGCACGAGTACATTTAGGGACTGTAGTAATGGTATATGTGTCAAAGTAAATATGTAAGCCAAAACACACACACACACACACACACACACACACACACACACACACACACACACACACACACACGATTCGGTGGCGCGATGGTAGAGTTCCCGGCCGCCACTACGGCGGTCCGGGTTCGAATCCCGCTCAAGGCTGAAATAATTTCAGTTTCACTGCGCTGTGAGTCGTTACTCCAACTATCGTGGGCGGGGAGTTGTGGGGGGGGTGCGTGTAAGGTCACAGCATTACCCATAGATTGGTCATACGAGCTGAGAGGTCTCATCCGGGAGGTTAATAAATGTCCATCACGGGTCCGACACGTGATCCAAGACCATGGTGAATCACACACACACACACACACACACACACACACACACACACACACACACACACACACACACATATCCATGGTGAGGAATTATCAAGTATCTTTAGTATCTTGGTTACATTCTTCAAGGAAAACTTCCTGTTGAGTGAGTTAATACCCGTCCAAAACATCAATATATGAAATCCAGTTTATTGGAACCCATGATACCATATCTCTGATTCCTTGGTGATGATTGCAAATGTTAGACTGTTTATCAAATTCCCCGCGATTCCGAATGCAAGATTCAGTCCCTTAGAAAGTTGAAGCTATCTGAATGAACATATTCTGTAGAACGACGCCTATTATATGTTTTATTCTAGCTGATACTAGATACTTTTTATGTAACTAGAATCTTTCCGAGCAGTGTCGCAAACCAACCAACCTCGGGCAAATTGTGAGGGAGATGTTCTCTCCTTACGGCCGTGTCTGGCTTGGTGTTCATCAGGATGTAGGATCAACTCTTGTTACGTTGAGTCAAGGCATTTTCTCTTCTCGTCATGTCTTTCTGTCTCTCTTCTCCCCTCTCCCTCTCCTCTCTTCCTCTCCTCTCTCCCTCTTCCTTCTGCTCTCTTACTGTCTCTTCCTTGCACTTGCTCTTTCTTCCCTTCTTTTCCCTTTCCTACACTTAATTTCATTTCAATTCTCTTTCCTCCCATACTCTTACCCTTCCCTTCCTTCCCTTCTCTTCTCTTTCCACTTATTCTCTTCCGCTTTCCTCCCTTACCCTTACCCTCAACTTCCCTTCTCTCTGCTTTTCTTCCCTTCTCTTCCTCTTCCCCTTCCCTCCCTTTCCTTCCCGTCCGTCCTTCCCCATTTTCTTCCCACCCCTCCCCTCCCTTACCTTTCCTTCCCTTCCTTTCCCATTTTTTGCTTTCTCGTCCCTCCTTTTCCTTACCTTCCCCCTCATTTCCTTTACCTTCCCTTCCTTTCCCTTCATCTTTCCTCCCTTCCCTCCTCTTCCCTTCCCTCCCCCTTCCCCTCCTCTCCCTCTCTCCTTCCCCTTCCCCCCTTCCCTCCCCTTCCTCTTCCTTCTCCTTCCTCTCTTCCCTTCCCTCCCTTCTTTTCCCTTCTCTTCCCTTCCTTTTGCCCTTCCCTGCCCTTCTGTCCACTTCCCTTTGCACTGCTTCTCTTTTCTTCCCTGACTTTCTTTTCCTTTCCCTCTTGTTCTTTCCCTTTCACGTACTCTTCCCTTTCTCTTTCCCTTTCCCTCCTCTTCTGTCCTCCCCCTTCCAATTCCCTCCT
>NC_134791.1:63933051-63945551 GCF_046742065.1 Oratosquilla oratoria
TAATGCACTACGGAAAAAGTCTGCCACTTGGTATACGACAGCAGTATTGCAGGCGCTCTTCAGAGCTCAGTGACCCCGACTTGGAACAAATTGTCTCTTCCTCCTCCTCCTCCTCCTCCTCTTCCTTCTCCTCCTCCTCTTCACTTTCCTCTTCCTCCTCCTCCTCCTCCTCTTCACTTTCCTCTTCCTCCTCCTCCTCGTCACTTTCCTCTTCCGCCTCCTCTTCCGCCGCTTCCACCTCCCCAGCCTTCTCTACCTCCTCTTCCTTTTCCTATTAAAATTTCGACTCTCCTGCTGTCGCCCCTCTTCTCTCTTATTCTTCTCCGTTCCCCATCCTCCTATTCTTTCTACAGTAACTCTTCACCTCTCATCCTACTTATTCTCCATGTTCTCTTTCTCTAGTTCCCTCTTCCTCTATTTCTCCTCCTCATCCTACTCCTCATTTCCCTCCTAATCTTTGTCTTCTTCCTAATCTTTCTCCTTCTCGCCCTCCTTCTCCTCCTCCTCCTCCTTCTCCTTCTCCTCCTCCTCCTCCTCCTCCTCCTCGTCTTGGTCAACCCCCGTCTTTGGCTCTGCCTCCGTCTTCTCTCCCTTCACCCCTGCTCATTCTCTTCATCCTCGTACGTGTGTATACACTCCTCCTCCTTCTCCTCCTCCACTTCTTCCTCCTGCACCTCATTATCATACTCCTCCAAATCGCACTCATCTCCTTTCTTCCCTTCTCCGTCCCGCTCTCATTCATCTTCCTTCCCTCCGCTTCTTCATTTATTCTCTTTTGTTCTTTTTTCGCCTCTTCCTTCGCCTGTGCCTCCGACATCACCCCTAAGACCCTCTCCCTCGTCGTCCTCATATTATTTTTCCCACCTCTTTCTCCTCCTTTTCTCACACTCTTTTCACTCCTTCTCTTCCTCCCTCTCCTCCTCCTGTCCTTCTTGTTCTTCCTATTTCTCCACTCCAGTTCCACCTTTGCCCCCGACTAAACCTCCTGATGCCTTCTTCATCCTCCTCCTCATACGCTTTTCCTTCTTTTTCCTCTTCCTCTCCCTCCACCTTCTACCCTCCTTCTCCTCCTCCTTATCATCATCATCATCATCATCCTCTTCTTCCCCCTCTTCCTCTTCCTTCTCCTCTTCCTCTTCCTCTTCCTCCTCCTCTTCCTTTTCCTCCTCCTTCGTCTTTTTATCTCCTTCTTGTTCCTCATTCTCCACCTCCTCCTCATTTTTCTTCTTTATGTCCTTGTTCTCATCCTCCTCTAATTTCTTCTCCTTCTTCTGCCCCTCCTTCTCTGTCTCTTTCCCCACGTCTTTACTCTCTTCCTCCTCCTCCTCCTCCTTCTCCTCCTCCATGTACTTTTCCTCTTTAGACTTTTTCCACCTTCTTCCCCTTTTATTCTCCCTCCTACTCCTCCTGCACCTCATCTCCTGTTTCTCCTCCTCCCAATATTCTTCCTCTTCATCCTACAATTCTTCCTTCTTATTCTCTTCATTTTCCTTCTTGCCATGTCTTCCTCCTTTTCTTCCTCCTCTTTCCCCTCTTCTCCTTCCTCACCTCCACCCCCACCTCCTACTCTTCCTCCTACTTATCTTTTTTCGTCTTCTCCTTCTCCACCTCTTCCTCCTCCTTGTCCCTCTCCTTCTGCTCCTTCTCCTCTTACTCCTACTCAGCCTAATCTTTTCCTTTCCCCACCTCTCCTCCTATTCTTCCTGCTACTCCTCTTCCTTCTCCTCATACTCTTCCTCCTCCTCCTCCTCCTCCTCATACTCTTCCTCCTCCTCCTCCTCCTCCTCTTCCTTCTCCTTCTTAGCATTCACTAGTGGTCCCGGACTTTGACGATCTTTTGTAGATCGCGCACACTAGGAAATAAGATTCATGTTTGCTTGAAGACTCGAGCAGATTTTTAAAAAAGGACAATACAAAAAATAAAAGATAAAAATGTGGGGAAAGTATTAGAGATTTCCTTTATGAAGTTTCATCCAGTATTTGCATTTATTCAAATATCTTTTCATTTCAATATTTTATTTTGATATACTCTTCAGATTTTTCGCATTTATTTTCTTGACCTTTTTTTTTCAAATAAGAACTTTATTCACCTACTTGACCTTGTCTCTCATTAATAGAATAAGACTAGATGTAATAGACATTATATACTTTATTCTCCTTTTGTTTGTTTACAGGTAAGTGGGCTGCTGCTGTCAAGGATTTTTGCCGAGAGGGGGCCGTGAGTAGGTTGATCGTTTTGTTCCACATTTCCGCATGACCTTTTTTTTTTCTATATTTATTTTCCCATTTTTACGTGTGACCCGTTAAAAAGCACCAATTCTATTCAATGTCGTACAATCATCATTTCTTTCTCCACCGCGTTGTTGCGTTATTTAGCTCTCTCCATCCATCTATATATCAACGGTTATCTATCTTTATCAGTGATATTCCCATCATTGATCTCTCTGGGAATAACACTGAGAGACCGAAAGAGAGCAAGTTGGGTGAGAGAGCAGACTAGAGTGAAAGATATTGTAGAGGCAGTAAAAGAGAAGAAGTGGAATTGGGCAGGTAAGTTGGTGCAAACAACTGATGAGTGATGGAGCAAGTGTGTTACTGAGTGTACACCGCGAGATAGGAAGCGTGGAAGAGTGAGACCGGACAGAAGGTGGAGAGACGAGATCGAGAAGTTTGCAGGAGTGACGTGGCAGAGGATGGCACGGTCGTATGATTCATGGAATGCTATGAAGGAGGCCTTTGTTCAGCAGTGGACTCAGGATGGCTGATTTTATTTGATTTGATCTATCTTTATCTCGCGTGCTCTTGTGTCCTCCATGTCATGGATTCTATCTCCTTGGCTCGTTTTGCTTTTACCCTTGTTGTATACACTTTCTCAAACTGTCTTTCCTTGATCTCTTCACCACCTGGTCTGTCCACCTGTGGCCACCTCCCTCATCTCGTCCGTTCTTCCGTCCTACATTATTAGTAGGGATGCGCTGATGGCGCAATTGGAAGCGTGCTGGTTTCGCATTTGCTTGGTTGTGTGTTCGAATTCATCATTTCTCTCCGATTCCCAGCAGCTATTGTTACCTGGTATAACAGTCCAAGTGCCTAATAGGGCAAGGGGACGGTTTTGGCTCTAGTTACGCGTCTCCTGGCTCCTCGCCCTTCTTCTTTATCAATTTCCCTCATTACATATACATTGTGTCCACCTTTTGCCACGTTGCTCCCCTTTGCTTCCTCAACTCATTGTCATACAGAAAGACTGAATCGACTGAACTCTCCACCATCATTGTCTTTGCTTATGAAGATCCTTCCCCTCTACCCCTGCCCTGATAGACTCTTCATTTATTTCTGTATTTTACGTATTTATTTGTTTATTCATTTGTTTGTTTATTTATTTATCCATTTTGCTACCGTCATTTTTCATTCTTCTATCCACAGCAAAGCCAATCCCAAAATATATGAAAGTCTCTTTCAGTCCATTTCTTTTGGGTTTAATTTTTACTGATCTCTCTTCCTTTACTATTCTCACCATCTCTCTCCCATTGACGTTCACTTCCAACGGACACTTCATGTATATTTCCTCAAAGGATGTTTCCGGCTTCTATGTTCCCTCTGCAGTATCTCCTGTCTGTACTCCATCGTTTGCAGACCTTGTTTTATTTGCTCTTTACCATCCACTGCTTCCTCCCAAATTTATTCTAGTTTGTGATATTTCCTTTAATTTTCTCGACACTTAGTCTGTTACATACTGATCTGACATGGTGCCATAACGCAACCCTACTGAACTCCTTTTCCATTTTTAACCAGTTTTCACCTCTCTCTCTCTCTCCCTCTCTTTTTCTGGCACACACACACACATACACACACACACACACACACACACACACACACACACACACACACACACACACACACACTCACGCGCGCGCGCGCATGCACACGACTCGATGGCGCAGAGGTTAGAGTTCCCGGCTGTTACCACGGCGGTCCGGGTTCGAATCCTGCTTTAGACAACTGCGTCTCCTTATATACACATCTTGCGTACGCTACAGTAGCAAAGGACCCAGCCTTACTGAAACATGACTCGGCAGGGCCTAGTTTGTGCTTTCATGAGGATACAAATGCCTGTAGTACATGCGTAATATGGACTTAACCTACACAATAGTAATACAAGGCCGAAGGCCAGCTGTTTCTACACCACATATACATTCCTTGTCCATCCCATGTCTGCAGCGGCCAAAATGAAGCGTAGACGCACATATGGGGTACTCTGTTCACCACACATATGAGTAAAGTTACAGTATTACCCATAGATTGGTCATATATGAGCTCTCATCTGGAAGGGTAATAGTTGTCGATCACGAGCCCAGTACGTGATCCAAGATAATGGTGAATCACACAAATGCTCGCCCGCGCCCATACTCAAGGAGCTTTGGCGTTCGGTGCAGGAGGTTTTGACGCTCTGGCCCCGCCATTTTTGTAACTTCAGTTTTTGGAATGATTTCTTTCTCACATTCACCGTCACGATGTTGTAAGTCCCTCCACTTCAAAGGCTGTCAGGCTGATCTTACGTTGTGTGTGTGTTTATGTCTGTACAGTATGCGTGTATGCATACGCGCGTGTATATGTGTGTATTTCATTCATCACAGTCGTATTAGATCACAGTAGAGGTGAAAACAAAAGATACACTAAAAGGACTAACAGTGGGTCGGGTACCATGACACTGAAAATATATTCAAAAGACAAAATGGTATATCCACTCGTTCTATGCCCAGTAAAGAGTATGAGTTGTGACTTGGAAGAGGGTAACATTTCAGCTAGAATGATGATGTGATAGCAGTATGCAAAACTAGGAAATGAGGGGAAATACTTAGCAAAGATGTCTACCTAATAAGGGACAGAAAGAAAACCAGATGACGTGGAAAGAAACTGAAAAATACTCGATGTCTGAAACCTTTTAAGAATTATGTATAGATTTTGGAAGAGCATAAGAAAATAATATATTCTCCAGGACGCCAGCAACCTGGTGCCTTGCCTTTGTTCCACATCTTTTGCAACAGCTGTGATTGTATCATTCCAGTTTTTGTCATTCTTGCCAGACCCTGTACGCGCATTTCTTTTGGTCTTCATTTGTTCTTTTTTCTTCTTCTTCTTCCTCTTTTTTCAATCATTTCTGTGTGAACGATGTAGTCCAGTCCTCCCCACCTTCCCACCTCAAGACTTATTGTTGTTAGCAGTCCCGTATTTTCTCTCACCGTATTGGGAGCCTCTTCATTGTTACGAGAGGTGATTGAGATATTCGTGGCTTAAGGTACAAAAATTTAGTTCATGATAAATTGATACATTTATTTTTCAACGTAATCCCCTGGAAAGATTACACACTTATTTCAAAGGTCGTCGAGTTTACGGATCCCCTTGTCGTGGAAGCTTGAGTCTTGATCCTCCAAATACTCCGCTACGGCATCAACGACGTTATTATCCGTGGCGAAATGTTGACCGCTGTGTGTGCGTGTGTGTATATGTGTGTGTGTGTGTGTGTGTGTGTGTGTGTGCGCGTGCGCGTGCGTGTGCGTGTGCGTGTGGTGGACTCGTTATCGACAGCTATTTCCCTCCCGGAAGACACACACACACACACACACACACACACACACACACACACACACACACACACACACACACACACACACACACACACACACACACACACACACACACACACACACACACACACACACACACACACACACACACACACACACACACACACACACACACACACACACACACACACGCACACACACATATATATATGCGCGCGAGCTTCACAGCGCAACTGTTCACAGACCTTACCAACAACGCCTCACACAAATGCACGCACACCCATCTGTCACTCCACCGTGTTCACTATTCTGCAATCTATTCTTAGTGATTCCGCCGACGCGTGCAGTCTTGCCAGTTTCTCTTCATTTGTCCTTTATATGTTCGACAACTTCTCATACACGACATCACACGAAATCTCCAGGTTCACAGAAAGCTGACCCTTCCCTTTCGCAGCAGTAACACAGACGCTCATTTTACTAATTTCCCTGGCTTGTTGGCACTCCTTCAACACCTGTACACAATCATTTCCTCATCTTCACACACGCCTCTTTGCAACACTTGCAAATCACTTGCAAACAGTAGCATTTTTGTGACATTTGCACAAGTCTTTACTCATCCACCCAGTGCGTCAACTTTTTAGAATTCTTCATAGGATTTACTCACGCACTTTTAACTCTCTAACATCTAACTCCCTAACAAGCGGAAGTTCTTCCTAGTTGTCTGAATTTACATGGCATTAATAAAAAAATTAACCTTTTGGAGTATTTAGCCGTAATGGGCTCAAGGCTCCCGCACATACAGTACACCACTTTTAATGGCAGTGGTTACCACCGAAAATAGAAGTCACCGAAAGAGTGGCTGACATTATTAGGGTGCCTCCCCACACGAGCCACTGTGCGTGGCGACCACAGTTGGCTCTCCTAACAGTGTCATCGTGTATTCGTAGGGATTGAATATGTCTATTCTCATTCCTTTAATAATAATAATAATAATAAAAACGTACAAACCAATACGGATTATACCCTTCAATTAGTCAGTTTCTTATTGGACTGCTTTCACATTTTTATCTTTGAAGACTTGTCCTGAAAAAAAAAAAGAAACAACTACATTCAGGGTCGGATAAGAAGCATTTTATACAGCCTGGCACATATTCATGGTCTTGTACATCAGTTCTTGAACAGTGAACAATGTGTTGGTTTGGTTTTAGTGCGATGCACTGATAAGTACCTGCACGAAGCCGTCCTGCAAGATGGATGTCAGAGAGAATTACTTCCCGTCTTCAAAACTTCTTCACTTCCTTTCGGAGGTGCAGCCGCGAAAATCAGACAACTTCGCCTGTAATTCCCTCCACTCTTAAACACAAGGGGATTTGACAACCTGCTCCTTGTGCAACAAGCAGGTGAAATAGAAACAGTCCCACAGTAATACAGCACAGGCATAAGTTCAGAGTTTCTTCCCAGAGAGATCTATGGGAGGGTTCGGTGACTGTTGTCAGCTGCTGAGGAACTGTCAGTAAAATGCGATGCAACAACTATTACTGTTATTAACATTATTGTTATCATTATTATTATTATTATTATTATTATTATTATTATTATTATTATAATTGTTATTATCATTATCAGCAGTAGTAGCAGTAGTATTTTTCCTAGGCCAGAAACTACTTTAGACGCTGAAAACAGCGTCACTGTACAAAACCTCCTCGATATGTTCATAACGCTATTCTTTCGGTCGAAATTAACACAAAACTGCTCTTCTTTCAACTTCCCTATTTGGGATTTCTCAGTTAGTTGTATAGAAGCGAACATGAATCCTTCAGAATAGAAACAGCACGTGTGACGCTTCTTCCAATAATGAGCAAAAAGTGGCTGTCTCGTCCACAAAAAAGTGGATAGCGTGAGCGCACTGGTTTGAAATAATCGCTTCTATCGACGGCCGCCAGTGGCGAGCCACTGTGGTGTGGCTGAGAAAATTGACCCGGTAGCAACTTTTTTTTTCTTCTATTATTCTATTTTTATTTATATATATACTTATCTTATCATTATTATCATTTATTATTATTACTATTATTATTATTATTATTATTTATTTATTTATTTATTTATTTTGTGTGGAGCAACGAAATAGTGGCTCGTGCGTAGTCTTGGTACAAACTTATGCGCCCCATTTCCGACCATTTTTCAGTGGCAGGCAGCAGCCATTGAAAGAATGGGCTCCCTCTGTGTGGGGAACCTGAAAATGACCTTAATACGTGCACTCATGCCTTCTAGCTTAACATCTGCGCGCTCACTCATATTCATAAAACTTTTACTCGCATTAGTCTTTGGAACACCTGCAAATATCCATCATCATCCTACCTGCGCACCGAAACGTAGGCGGTCAGTACTTGGGTATTCTCAGCGTATGCAGTGATATGCATTAGTCCTATGGGAACTGTGCAGTATGTGTGTGTGGGGGGAGGGAAGAGAGAGAGATCAGGTAGAGGGGGGGGAGTTGGGGTGAAGGAGAGGACGGGCATAGAGAGGAGTGTGACACTGGGAAGAGAGACTCGTGAAGGCGAAGCTTAAAGCGAGGGTAAAGAGCGCAGCAGACCCACAGAAGGAGGAATTATTACAAAGGCGTAAGTTGTAATTGCTTGTGTGCGTGTGTCGAGCAGCGGGGGTGGGGGAGGAATGATTTGCTCTGGAAACCCCCCGGTTCACAGGCACGGATGGTGGAAAGAGTAAAGAAATGGAAGAGGAGGAGGAGGAGGAGAGGGGGTAGATGGAGTATAGGGTAAGGAGCTTAAAAGTACGAAAGTGTAACGGCAGAACCGGTAAATGAAGTACGTAACCTTTGAACGAAATTAGAAAGCAGGAGCAGGAAGGAAAAGGGATGGCGGGGGGAGGGGATGGCAGGCTCAAGAAGTAAGAAGCAAGAAGCGGGAGAGGGGGGGGGGACGAGGAAGGGGAAGGCTTTTGCTGTTAATCATAGTAAACGATTTAGAGTATGAAAAATAGCAAAGGGAGAAGAAGTCACGTGATGAATGTAGGGCGTCTGAACGGGTGCCATGGTTTGAGGGTAAGGGTGCCACGTCGGGAGGGTGAGGGTGCCAATAGGAAAAAGGGTGTTGGCAGGGGGGTAGTGCCTGAAGGGAAGGATGAGGCAGATCAGGGAAAGAAGGGCAAGATGGGTACAGTGCAGAGAAGGAGTGAGAGAGGGAGATAACGCCACGAGGAAGATGGAGGTTGCTTGTGCTTGGAAGGGAATGCGGGAGAATGTAAAAAATAAATAAATAAATAAATAAAGAAGGAAGACTTGGACGGTCCTGTGGGAATGCATGAAGTATGGAGGACACAAGAGGGTGGGTGGATGGGTGGAAAGGAAGGGCAGAAGCTCTGGGCAAAGACGATGATGGTAACGATTACGACGATGACGATGACAATGACGTCGACGAACAACGACGACGATGACAACTAATAGTGTAGGCCTCATGGTCTCTTGCAGTCTCCTTCATTCTTATGTTCTTATGTAATAGGATTTGGAAACGAGGGGGTAGGACAATGGGGAAGAGACGGCTGGCAATATAGAGAAAAGTGTTGTAATTGTTAAGCGGAAAGCGGAGGGAGGGTAGCAACGTGTGGGGTTGTGGTTGGTCCGCGCGGTTGTATGTACATGGCGAAAGGCCTCATTAAGAACGAACCTTAGGAGACTGGGCGGAAAGCCAGCGAAACACCAAATTAAGCCAGACCGAGTCATTTCATAGGAAAGATAACGGTGTACTGAATTTGAATGTTGTAGTTACACACACGAGTTTTTAGTTTTTGTACGTACAATTTACCAAGATAAAATTGTTTCATTATCTCATATCTTGGCATGTTTTCAAGTAACCTTTGTATGTTGCCTCTAATAACGCTTTGTGCTTATATTCCCAAGGAAAAGGCGTAACTTTGTAATTAGAATGGTATAAAGACACCGTAAAGTAAATATTTTCAACTACATTGTCAACATGAGCCATATACATATTTTATTTTGACAAGACTGTATTTGATATTGATCAAGATGAATTAAATTTTGTGCGCTGTTCTGCTGGAGTTAGGTTAGTACATTCTACGATGACATTATAACAACTGTATACCCACCTTGGGCCAAGTCCGTGTCGTTTATCTGCCATCAACTACGTCTAATCTAAAGCATTTGGCAAGTTTGCTCCCCATAATCCTGTTTGATGAGAGTCTTATCATAGCGATCAAGAGTAATAAATGTTACATCGAGTGCCTGGTATTCAGTAGAACAACATCAGCAAGAATGTCTGAGAGTAGTTTTAATGTTGACTCGAGTTTCACAGGCTGGGAATCTGCAACCCCACAGTAGCATCGGTCCTCGGGCCCATAGATCTCCTCAGAAAGAAACGCCACTGTTGCCTCTGTTGTGTTCAATGTTCGAATCGGTTTCTGTGTCAGTGGCCGGTAGAAGAAAGAAGGGAGCAGACGCTGGGTTGACAATTCCCTATATGAAAAAGAGGGAAAAAGAGAGAGAGAAGAAATTTTGTCAAAACTGATAGAGAATATGGATGTAGTCCGGAGGCTGATTGCCAGCCCCACAAGGCTGCACCAAAATGTAGAGGTGAAGGTATTAATGGGATTTGGAGACGATAGGCGGGGAGAGGATTTTCTTCGATGTCCGTCTCGTAGGTCCATCTTGTGCAAGCTCTCATCATTGGTCCGTCTGAGTGTGTAGGTTTATCAATTACTTGGATGATGTCTTTGTCACCAACGACACTATAGTACTGATTTCCTGATGCTGTTGACACCTTGACGTGGTGGATACGCTTGGGAATATTAATGAGTACAAAAGCTATGTCGATAAAGAGGAAATCTCTGCAGGGTCATCCATATCGTACAGGTTTTGTAAAAAAGATGAGACAAAGAGCAGCTCGCACACACACCGTCGTAGGACCCATTGCTAACTGGCACGTCCCTGATGGCGAACAGGGAAATTCCTCATAGATATATGGGATACCGTCATAATTACGGGGTGGACCATTGGGATCCCTGTAGATGTATAGGGCTCCACCGAGTATACTGAACAAGGTACCAAAGGAATATCTCACCAGAAACCAATTGGCAGGGAGGTGAGATTACTGCCAAAATTCCTTCATAACAAAAATGAATTGCACACCCAAAAGAATACCGGGCGTTCCTGTTGAATCATAGTCTCCTAAAGGTCCAACCGCATTGCCTTGTGTGCTCACGGGCATTGTGCCACCGAATGTAAGGACTGTCCAAACAGATCCAAGTCTTGGACATTAAATAACACACACACACACACACACACACACACACACACACACACACACACACACACACACACACACACACACACACACACACACACACACAAAATGAAGATCTACACTTACAACCTAAGCACTCTCTCAGAAGAACACAGGTTGGAGACTTAATGGAAGAACTAGACAACATCAAGTGGGAAATCGTGGGACTGAGCGAAGTCCAAAGAGCGGAAGAAAAGTTGATACAGTTACAAGATAGTCACCACCTGTTCTACTTTAGAGGTAAGGGAAAAGAAAGATCTAGTGGAGTAGGATTCTTGATAAGCCGAGAGGTTGCTGTTAACGTAGTCAAATTCAGTAATTTATCAGACAGGGTAGCTTGGATTGTGATTAGGCTGTGTAAAAGGTACACTCTAAATATTGTTCAAGTTTGTGCACCAACTTCACAGAGTTTAGACGATGAAATTGACTCCTATAATTATTTAAGTCTGGTAATGGATCAAGAAAAAGTAAGTACACTTTGGTAATAGGCGACTTTAATGCTAAAATGATGAAGAAGATGGGGGATGAGTCGTGCATTGGGAAATTTGGTGTAGGTGAGAGAAATGACTAAGGCGAGATGTTAATCGATTTTGCAGAGAACTACAATGTTAGAATAACAAATACTTTCTTCCAAAAGCGTGTAGGTCGTAAATGGACTTGGCGAAGTCCAAATGAAACAACAAAGAATGAAGTAGATGAGAGCAAGAGCGTTAGGAATGTTACAGTCATAAATAAAATCAAAATAGGTAGTGACCATAGAATGGTAGGTTGCACAGCTATAAAATAAAATAAGCCTTGCAAAGGTTAACGATAACAAAAGGTAATTTCAGTTAGAAATTGAAAATAGAATTAATGGGATGGCTCCTTTAGGGGCCCCCGTGGTTCCCTTGGGGCCCCCGTGGCTCCTCTGGGGGCCCCTGCGGCTCCTCTGGTGGCCCCCGCGGCTCCTCTGGGGGCCCCCGCGGCTCCTCTGGGAGCCCCCGCTGATCCTCTGGGGGCCCCCGCCGATCCTCTGGGGGCCCCCGACGCATATATGTCAATGTGTATATAAATATGTGTATGTGTATAAGTATATGTGTATATCTGTGTGTAGGTGTATAGAAGAAATGGAAGAAGAAGAACGTGAAGAAGAAGAACGCGAAGTAGAGGAAGAAATAGAAGAAGACATCTTAACCAAGCTGAAGGAAGAGAATAGGGAATTGCGCGACAATTTTAAGGAAGAGAATAGGGAATTGAGATCAGAGATATGAGTGATGAAGACACGGATGGTGGGCAGAAGACACCAAAACGTAAATGAATAAGCGTGGATAGATACGCTGACGGGACAAACGACGAAGAATGCAACCCTCCTGCGGCTAAGAAAGGTAATATTAGATGTGTGACTAAATAAAACACATGTTTTGCATAAATTTCTTTTATTTACACATCTGAGTTAACAAAGGGGCGGAGCCCCAGGGCGCCGCAGGCCAAGCAACCCGGCGTAGCCAGGTGCGGCGAAGCCGCTGCTTGTAGATCATCTAAACATTTAGACTAAATTGACTGAATAAGAAAATAACTCAGAAGAAATTACGGTTCTCGTGTTGTCTACAAATCCTCTTTC
>NC_134791.1:63953051-63955551 GCF_046742065.1 Oratosquilla oratoria
ACTTGTTTTGTTCTGGCAAACACTAGGCGATTTCACACACACACACACACACACACACACACACACACACACACACACACACACACACACACACACACACACACACACACATATATATATATATAGATATATATATATATATATATATATATATATATATATATATACTTGGTGTTTTTATTTAATTAATCCTGCATGGTGATTCTCAACCAAGGGTGACATATTTAGAGTGTGACGAATTACATGGTAGGGGATGAATACATTACTCCTTTAGAATCAATAAATCTTTGATTTTCTTGGCTGACATGGGTGGAATGCATATTTTTTCATCTTAAAATTTAATTTACGCTTAGCATATATATATGTATGTTTTTTTTAAATAATTCAGTAGGGTTTTTGTTGCCTTTATGTCGGCTTTGCCTTTTTTGTATAGAAGGAACGGGGGAAATATATTGCGTTTATTTGTGGAGATGAGATGGTTAAGATGACAGAGAGAATTGCTTGCTAGCTGAGGTACATAAATGGAAAGAAGGGAACGGAAAGACTTCTGATGATAGTGAAGTTCCTTATAGAGGAGGGAGAGGGACTGGGGGGATAGTAAGAGCAGTGATGATGTGGCGTTGGTGGAGATGGAAACTGAATATCGGACATTAGTCTGAAGATAAAGAAAATGAAGGAGACAGAGATGGATTTGTGGGCGACACGCAGGAGCTAAGGAGGATTTGGTCGTGAGTGAGAGGGAAAGAGAAGGAGGGGGGAGATCTCTGAAGTGGCCAGACTTATGAGGTGTTAGGGTTTCCTTGCTCACATAAAATTTTGAACGCTATATGAGGAAAGGTCCTTGAGGACGAGAGAAGACCCTTGAAGATGGAAAAGGACCTTGGAGCTGAAGAAGAACAGGGGAAACGAGAAAGAACACAATATATTTTGGAGAAACTTTAGTATATTGGGAAGAGCAGTTTCGGTATTAAATGTATGATTGCGGGGTGTTTAGCAGGGTAAAAGTCAGTTAAGTGCTGAGGGATTGATCTTACTGAGGATTTTGGTTCCCGATACAGATTCATTCACATCTATGAAAAAAATGTGAGCAAGGAGGGAACTGAAGGATAAAGACTTTAAAATAGAGTTAAGGAAAGGGCTACGAATGATATGAATCAAGTTGAAGGAATTACTCATAAAAATGAGTAGTACGGTGCCGCTTTATATATATTCTGTTAAAGAAATCTCGAAATTATTTGACTGAGCTAAGGGTATGATCTCGCCCAGAACAGTGTCGATCGATTAAGACTCCTCTGTGGCTACACCGTGACCAATGAAGCGTGCTACAGCATCGATGTGTTCCAAGGAAGTTTCATTCATCCTAGATTTTTTTTTTTTCAAAATTCGTTTTAGTAAAATAGGAGTAGCAAAGGATTTGTTTATTCATTTGTTTATTTATTTAATTGTTTGTTTATTTAGTGAGTTGCTGTGAGTCACTTCAACTGCGACAAGAAATTGAAAAAAATATAGATAAAGTTATAAAAAAAAATAAAAGAGAAATGTTGAAGGTGAAATTACCACACTTTAAAAGTAATAGAAGCCGTAGGTACTTTTTTTATATTAAAAGTCTTGGACTCGATTTAGTTAAAGTCAGTCGAGGTCACTGAAGACTCACTTGACTTCGGTAATATTCTTATTTAGATCCCATTCCTGCTGTACTTTTGAAGATATTAAAGTTGGATTACGTTACGTAAGTTGGATGAACACTTTGACCCTTCCGGTATTGTGGATAGGAGGTAAAGGGAACACGGGCTGAGGGATTGATCTGTGTGGCTTCTTCAGAAGAAGAAGCCACTCAAGGGAAACTAGTCAGGAATATAAATATTTCCCTCAGCCCGTGTTCCCTTTACCTCCTATTCACATTCGTCACAATGTATACACCTTCCGGTATTCTTCACTGATCTTGTTTTGCTCAAAACCAAAAGACTTGATTCGGTTAGAGTCTCGCCAGAACGATGAGACTGATGTTAGTCGGCACTGCAAAGCTGACTGAGTCTTTACTGATCATCTTGTCTGTTTGATTCTCATTTATTATTAGTTATATGTCAATTTATTATTATATACTATTTACCTGTTTGTTTATTATTTAACTATATAACCTATGCATTTATTTATGTATTTTATTTGTTATTTACATTATTATAGTTTTTATTTATTCATTTATTATTATTATGCTTTTTTTTCGCATCCGACCTAGATATGGACCAAAAGGTCTCCTGTCGGCATGCTCCGCCTTTGTAATCCTTTGTAACCCAACGCGATTCTGTCCAACTTGATGGTATTCTTGGGACAAAAGGGAGACTCCAATTTTATCCTGAATTTGACTATCACCTCAATAAAACCGCCTCGTTTTATCCAGAGTAAAATTGGGGAAGTCCGTTACTGGGAATGGTAAATCCTGTTTACTGTTTTCTGTGATCCCCAGCGCATTCGTCGACCCAGACTCCGGAACTCCGTCCAT
>NC_134791.1:63960551-64000551 GCF_046742065.1 Oratosquilla oratoria
GTCGCTCTTTACAACCTATCAAGCCTGCTTGTCATCACCGGCTCACCATCTTCAACGTCAGCATATTTCCTTGTCTTCAACAGCAAGACGTCGTCTTCATCGTTATCAGCAGTGTGAAGAAGGCTGCTTTCTCCCTCTCCTCCTCTTTCTTCTTCTCTTCCTCCTCCTCTTTCTGCACTCCCTGTCCCTCTTTTCTACGTCTCGTTCCTCCGAAGAGGGCCACAAATTTTATCTTCGTCCCAGTGAGGTTAGCAAAGCTTGCTTCCAACATGGCCTAAACGAATGTTTCCATCAACTTCAATTTGCCCTCCTCGCCCTCCTGCTGTGACAGTGCTCCTCCTCCTCCCCCCAACGCCACTGCCACTCCTTGCCACCTGGAGAGCCACTGCTCCAGCTGTTGATAATCACGGGACACACAGCAGGACCTAACAGCGGGTAAACAAAGCGAGCATGAGGCTCCCAAGACGACCATCACGTTCTTTCTTTTTTCATCTCTATTATTTTGAGATATTTTACGTGAAATCTGCGGGAAATTAAGTGGCAGTAAAAGAAAGAAAAGAAAAATGTGAGATTGAGGAGGATGGAGAGGGAGGGAGCCCCCGCCCACGATTGTGGAAGGAGAGAAGAATGAAGAGAATGGGTAGGAGGGTTAGGCGCAGTTCTGTGAAGTGGAGGTAAAAGGAGGACAAAGATCTAAATGCAGAAGAAGAGCAGCGAATGATCAAAATACGGTTGATGACCGATGGTTTTCTGAACGAATCAGCAAGAAGAGAATAGAAAGAATAGAATAGTAGAAATAGCAAGAAAAGTAGTAATGCATTCGTGAAAGGCTACAAAGTTAAAGACTCATGAATTGCAAGTTGTAAGACGATTGAAGGTCTTACCTCTCCGGTTTCCCGCCCGTCCGGAGATCGGCGTGATGTCATGTCGTAGGAGTGATTGGTGGGGGAAAATTTTACGACGGCGGAAACGCTGATGGTGGCAGTGTTCATCAAGAACGTATTGGTGAAATACCACGTGAAACCTACTCGTCACCACGTTGCTGGATTCGAAATCACCATTCTTTTCATATTCTTCAAGACTCGGCGTTCATCTTGCATGAAGAAAAGATGTTTAAGCCTCCAGATGCACTGTGGCTATTAAGTGTACACAATTTATCTTCACGGCAGGTCAGGAAGCTGGCTAGCTGTGAAGACATTCTTCGAAGTCGACCAGTCGACCCTGTCACGTCTTCGAGTGCTATACCACGTTTTCAAGAGCGTGGAGTGACGTCAGGAGCTTTATCGATGCGACTTGGGGGTGATTCTCCAAAAGTATCAACGTACCCCTCAGTCCCCATGGGAACGGTGATTTTACCTCCCGGACTCATGCCCACCTGCTCCTCCTCCTCCCTCACGTTACTCCCAACCACCTGTTCTTGAAAAGTTGCCACTTCCTCAACAAACCCCCTTTTCCACGACACCCATTTTTTCCCTTAGACTTTCTCCCACACCTCACCCCACCTCTTCACCTTTCCCCTCCTTATCCTCTCTTCCTCACCCCCACCCCCACCCCCAACCTCTATCCACGTTTATCACGCGCTGGGACAAACCTCAGACAAGGCGCCAGCCTGAAACGTTTTGTATTCTCCCTCGCCTCATTTTCCTTTCTCTGGCAGATCCTTCACCGTCCGAACCCTCTTGACCATCACGCCCTCCCCGCAAGACACTCCCCTACCCCCCGCACACGATATAATTAGTTGCTCTCTCACACAGAGGGTAATGAGAGCTCGTTTACTGTTAGCTTACGGTGTAACGCCGTCTGCAAGAATAGTTTTTATACTCTAAAAAATAAACATTTTTTTCTTGTACTTTTTCATTTTTCCTCCGTTCTGCGTGACTTTCCTTGCACAGGGACTTAAAAGGTTACTGAAAGGGGAATGTGTTATGTTCCATGCCTATTCACTGGAGAGCAATGGTGGCCACCTTGCCACGGCCACAAGAAATGTGTGCGGGTGAAGGTGCAGGAACTGAGCTGAGCTTGAGGTTTCTGGAGCAGAAGAGGGAGATCCTTCAGATATCCGGAAGTTCAGGCATCCAATCGGGGCTATGCATTCAACCTGATTAAGATATGAAAATGGAAACTATAAAACTGGACCATTGCAAGATGGAAAGCATAAGGCGTTTGAAGGTATTGAATGAGTTTTAGATCCTATCTGGTGTACATAAAAGCAGAGATATGATTGTGAAAATTATTTGCATCCCTGGATCTTTTAATACCTGAGTCCTATGACACATTTTTTGGATTTTGCCAGATATTTTTGTTTTGCTGAGGTCTGGCCGATTTCCCGACCGGTCGAGACCCGGTTCAAGTCGGAGTCCTCCCCATAGCTGAATAAAATCGCCAGCCACGTATTTACCCAGCAAAAGGTACACCAGAATATTAAAAGGAAATTCATACCAAGATATAGATAAAGCATAAAGGCACAAACAAGTTCTGTGAATATTCAATAGCTTCTGTAGTACTGTAGCATGATTTGTGTTGGTGCACACCAAGTTTTTTATTCAGTCGAGGTGTGGAGATTCAACTGAGAGGAGCAACGAGTGATCATCGGAGACCATTTCCAAAATCGACATCGATCCTTCTTTTGAACAAAACCGTGTGGCTTTTGCTTAAAGGACACATTGATTGCGCCACCGGGTCTAAGATGTTTATTAGAGCATACTAGCACGGGTATGGGCTTGTCATGCCAAGCAATGGAGGGGGAAGGGTCTGTGCGTGAACGTCACACTTGAATGTCGCACTTCTAAGAGCGGAGGGGAGGGGAGAGAAGTGGGAGAGGGGAAGGGAGGGAAGAGTATGGGGACGGGGAAGAAAGAAGTAATGTTTGTCATATGACGGACAAGAGTGAGGGGGAGGGTAGGAACAGAGGAAGGGGCCGAAGAAAAATGAAAGGTGTGGAAAGAATGGAAGAGATAATGAAGGAGGGAAAGTTAAGTTTCTTTTCAAGTTGACACCTCCCCACACCTGAATGAAATCTTATGGTGATAACCAGAAATTTGCAGTTGCCGAGAGAGATGTAGTAATGCAGGGTGGCCCCAAAGTCACTGAGGGGTTCAAATTTGTGATCGTTTTTTCATATGACCTTAGGTCCGATATGTAGTTCCAGCAAGAAGAGGCAGCTGTTCATACCATAAGAGAAACAATACAGTTGTTGAGGCAATGTTTTTGTATTGTATTGAAAATCCATACATATATTTGTAACAATAAGGCAGTTATAAAAAATTAAAACCCGTCTGTGACTTTTGGGCCACCCTGTATCATCACGCGGAGGGATTGGTCGTAGATGAATGTAATAATCTTATGGAGATGGCCTGGCGTTCAGGAATCCCTTGGACTGAGGAGGTCGTCAGCCTGTTTGCGGATAACTAGAACATTACAATAAGGTAGCAGTAAAATTGTGTTAAAAATAACTTTGAACAGTTTTTTATTGCAGGGGTGCGTATTCATCCAAAATCAAAATTCGTGGAGTTGGTAGAATATAACACCAAGACGTAAATAGTTGAGCAAAGATTGAGGGATATTCAAGAACAAGAAGTGAAAAGAATAGAACATGAGGTAGACGAAAGAAAGGTCAAGGGAAGATTGGCTGGAGAACGGAGTACAGTGGTTATGAAAGAGTATGGGTTGGAGCGAAGTAGTTAGGAACCCTTAACGAAGGGAAAAAAGACCATTTGTCGCAGTTCGGGGAAAATTGGTGGCAGGAGTGATTTAGTGGCCGGCACGTGGGGTGTCGTGCCAGAATGCCATGGGGGCAGCAAGGGCTCTGGCCCCCCACACCACCCACCCCTGGATGACGTCAACCGTCACTACCCACGTTTGGTGGTACTTACATATAAGTTATGGATCATTGTAACATTCCTGTAATAGCTTTAACTTGTGTTACATTTCATGTATTCATTAGAGTATTCATATATATATATATATATATATATATATATATATATATATATATATATGTATATACTGTATATATAATATACTCGTGTATGTGTGTGTGTGAGATAGAGATAAAAAGAGAGAGAGATGCAGCGTGTTCTTGGATCATAGTATAGATTCGCTATTTACATTCATTATTCTCTCGGATGAGAGCTCGGCGTTATATGGCCTGATTTGTGGATAATGTTGTGCTCGTGCGTGTTAGGTAAACGCACCCGCACACACACATACACATACACACACACGCGCCCGCCCGCCCAGCGCTGAAATAATTTCAGTATCACTGCTCTGCGAGTTGTTACTCCAACTCGTGGGTGGGGAGTTGGGTGTGTGTGTGCGTGTAAGGTCACAGCATTACCCATAGATTGGTCATATATAATCTCTGGGCTCTCTTCTCGGAGGTAAATAGCTGTCGATCACAAGTCCAACACTTGATCCAAAGACCATGGTGAATCACACAAGTACACACACTCACACACACACACACACACACACACACACACACACACACACACACACACACACACACACACACACACACACACATATATACACACACAAAGAGAGATTGTCAAAACTAGGGTTACCGGCCCTGGAACAAAGAAGAGAAAGAGGAGACTTATTGACCATCTATAAAATCATGAGGGGTATGAAAGGTATATGTGTATATATATATATATATATATATATATATATATATATATATATATGTGTGTGTGTGTGTGTGTGTGTGTGTGTGTGTGTGTGTGTGTGTGTGTGTGTACAACTCTGAATGGGTCCCAGTGAATTATACATTTTTGTCAACCACAACACACTTTAATTCTAAGCCATCAACATCGGGAGACCCGCGGAGGCCAACATGTAGAAATTGAAACGTGGTACGGCCAAGGACTCGAACCAGAGCTAGCACGTGACAAGTGTTATAGTAACTTACCGATTGCGCCATCAAGAGAGATATAAGTTGAGCGCAACTTTTCTTATATATCTGGATGCTCGAGTTACATACACATACACGAAATTTTGCGTTCAACCCATCTCCACTATGATAGTACAATTAGTAAGTATACGAACGCGGGAAACTATTTATACAACAATGAATGAGTCTGTCTGCTCGAGTTACATACACGAAAATTTACTAATTGTACTATCATAGTGGAAATGTGTTGAACGCAAAAATTCGTGTATGTGTATGTAACTAGAGCATACAGATATATAAGAGAAGTTGCGCTCAACACATATCTCTCTTGATGGCGCAGTCGGTTAAGTCACTAAACCACTTGCCACGTGCTAGCTCTGGTTCGAATCCTTTGTCGTGCCACGTTTCAATTTCTGCATGTTGGCCTCCGCGAGTCTCCCGATAATCAATCAATCAAATCAGCCATGCTGAGTCCACTGCTAAACAAAGGCCTCCTTCATAGCATTCCATGATTCAAACGACCGCGCCATCCTCTGCCACGTCACCCCTGCAAACTTCTCGATCTCGTCTCTCCACCTTCTGTCTGGTCTCCCTCTTCCACGCTTTCTATCTCGCGGCGTCCACTCAGTTACACAGTTGCTCCATTGCTCATCAGTCGTTCGCACCAACTTACCTGCCCAATTCCACTTTCTCTCTTTTACTGCTTCCACAATACCTTTCACTAGTCTGCTCTCTCACCCAACTTGCTCTCTTTCGGTCTCTCAGCGTTATTCCCATCATTGATCTCTCCATTCTCCTCTGTGCAGTCCTTAGCTTTGTTTCCATCGCTTTCGTCAGCTTCCAAGTCTCACACCCATAAATTATTGCTGGTAGAATGCATTGATTATAAACTTTACGTTTCAAACATAAAGGTAGAGAGCCTCTCAGGATCTTATTATACTTACCAAACATTTTCCAACCAATTGTAATGCGTCTTTTTATTTCTTTTTATTTCATATAAATTATATACATACATACATACATACATATACCAAGTCTTTTTCCCCCTTACAAGGGAGGTAGCCAAAAAGGAAAAGGCATAAAATCATTCCCACCCATTCTATCCCTGAATACATTCCACACCCCTCCACCCTCCCTCTTATCTTAGCACCTCCTGGATGACGGGTCATCCCTGCACCTTGTCCACTGCCCTGGGTCACAAGCAGTGTCGCAAGACACAGGACATCTACAGCAAGGCCGCTTCATTAAATCGGGGACCCCCCCTCTCCGTCCCCCCATGCAGAAAAGGAGAAGACGGGGAGAAATCCCTTCAGGCTGCGTCAAATTTTGCTCACACATACTATCTTACCCCCCATCCCCCCGCCCATTCCACCTCATGCATCACAACATCATCCATATACAACCATTCTCCATTCACCCCTGTCTTCTGTCCTCTCCCGTCCTTCCTCAACAGACATTCCCCTCTTCCCCAAAGCCCCCTTCACCCCATCCATCCACCTCATCCTAGGACGTCCCCTCATGTTCACTCCCTCCACATCTGCCTTCCATACCTCCTTTACTAGTCTTTCTTCACTCATTCTTTCCATGTGTCCAAACCATCCTAATACTCTTTCATCAACCCTATCTCCCAACTCCCTTTCCACCCCCGTTTTTCTCCTCACCTCCTCATTTCTCACTCTATCTAGCCCAGTAACCCCCATCATACTTCTCAGACACCTCATCTCAAACACATTCAAACTCCTTCTCTCTTCCTCTCTTATGTTCCATGTTTCTGCCCCATACAGTGCTGTTGGCACAATCACTCCTTCATACAGTCTCCTCTTAACATCCATTCCCAAATGTCTATTCCTCATTACACTTTTCAACCCACCAAGACATTTACTCGCTTCTCTCAATCTACATTCTACCTCCACCTCCATTCCACCTTTTCCTGCCACATTTGCACCCAAGTATCTAAAACTATCCATTTCCTCCAGTCGCTACTGCCACTTTCACCCCTTGTACATCTCATCACCTTACTTTTACCCACATTTATCTTTAGCTTTCTTCTATCACATACTCTCCCAAACTCTGTCACCAACTTCCTCAGTCCCTCCTCCGATCTTGCCACAAGCGCAGTGTCGTCCGCAAACAACAGCTGGCTCACCTCCCACTTTTCTCCATTTTCTTTAACCATCTCCAATCCCTGACCCACTACCCTTGCATTTACCTCTCGCACTACCCCATCCATGTATAAGTTGAACAGCCAGGGCGACATAACGCATCCTTGACGAAGTCCCACCTTTACCTCGAACCACTCACTCTCTCCATTTCTAATCCTGACACAAGCTCTACTACTCTCATAAAAACTCTTGACAGCTCCTAGAAGCTTTCCTCCTATCCCATATATCTGCATAACGTCCCACAGTGCCTTTCTGTCTACCCTATCGTAAGCCTTTTCCAGATCCATAAAAGCCCAAAAAACATCCTTCCCCTTTCCTATAGCTTTTTCACATATTTGTCTTACCACAAAGATCTGATCTACACAACCTCTACCCGTCCTAAATCCACACTGTTCCTCACCAATTACTCCCTCTGTTCCTCTCCTAATCCTCTCAACCAAGATCCTCCCATAAGCCTTCCCAACTACACTTAACAAGCTAATCCCTCTGAAACTACTACATTTACACTTGTCCCATTTTCCCTTGTAAAGTGGAATTATACAGGCACTCCTCCAGTCCTCCGGCACTCTACCCTCTCTCCAGCAAACATTAAATAACCTCACCAGCCATTCCACCATCACTGTACCTCTTTTTTTTTTTAGACATTCTGCATGGCATCCATCCAGACCAGGTGCCTTACCTGCTTTCATCATCTTAACAACTGCCTTCACTTCATCCTTCCTTATTTCTCCTCCATTTTCCTCACTCATCACGGTCATTTTCTTAGCATTTCGCACTGCAACTATTTTTCCCTCCCTATCCTCCTTCACATTTAGCAACTCTCTAAAATATTCTGCCCATCTTCCCCTTACTGCCTTCTCTTCCATTATCATCTCTCCATCTGCACCTTTTACCTTTTCTTCTCTACTTGATTCGCCCGCTCTTCCTCTCTTAATTTCTTTCCAAAACATTACTTTCAAGATTTTCTGTCATACTCTTACCCCACTTCACATCTGCTCTCCTCTTTGCCTCCTTTACCTTTTGCTTTACTTCTCTTTTCTTTTCTTTGTACCTCTCATATGACTCCTTCGTCCTATTTTGGAACCAATCTGTGAAAGCTCGCTTCTTCTCTTCTAAAACCTTCTTTGTTTTCTCATCCCACCATTCACTACCCTTCCTACTATTTCCTCCTGTCCTTCTTGTTCCACACACCATCCTTGCACACTTTGTGACTCCCTCCTTGAACCATCCCCATTCCTCCTCCACACCTAGCTCTACTCTATCCTTCACTCCCTCCCACTCCTCCTTCAGCTTCTTCTTGCACTCCTTCTCCTTTTCCTTTTAATTTAAAGAGTTCACTCTAAGAACCTCCCTACCTTTTGTCCCTTTCCTCCTCCTCCATCTATCCTCCACTCTCAACTTACCTTCCACCAAAATATTATCTGATATTCCCCCACCCTCCCCCCTAAGCACATGTACATCCTTAACTCTTCCTATCATAGTCCTATTTACCACTACATAATCCATCAATATATATATATACAAGCATATTTATATACATATATATTATATATGTATATATATATATATATATATATATATATATACAAGCATATCTATATACATGTATATTATATGTATATATATATATATATATGTATATATATGTGTGTATATATATGTATATATATATATATACATATATATATATAAATACATACACGTGTGTGTGTTCGCGCGGTGTATATGTGGTATGTGGGTATGTGGTATATGTATGGTGTGTGGCGTAAACGTATGTAGATTGATATTAAAATGAAATGCGAATAAAAATTAAAATAAAAAGAGAAGTGGTCACCATTCATCTTCAATTATTCTTCTGCTCCGCTCTTCTCCAAACTTTGCTTTACCGAGTGCCGACATTAATTCAATTCATTTAAAAAGGGAGGAGAGGAAACGATTCCCGCCCTCCACCTTTCTTTTTCATTTCAAAGAGGAATGGACTGGCCAGTGATGGTTGGGTTGGCGACTCCCTTGATATGGAAATTCTCCAGAGATGAATGCAAACATGAACACACACATATATACATACATGTATATATATATATATATATATATATATATATATATATATATATATATATTATATATGTGTGTGTGTGTGTGTGCACGCGAGCGCGCGTGTACGTAAGTGTTGGCTATATTCGTCTTTGCAATTTGTTAAAGGAAAAAACAAGGTCAACGCAAAGGATTTGATGTCAAGTATTTTGATTAAATTAACGCGTGATAATAAGTTAATTAATTCATAACATTTCAACCAAGAGCATTTTACGTGTTGTTACTAAATAAAAAAAAAAACGAGTACCTGTACGATGGCAAATCTTTTAAGAAATTCAAATAATCCTTGAATATCAGATGAGGTCATTACTACACACACACACACGCGCGCGCGCGCGCACACACAGGTCTGAAATGATATTAGTATCGCAGCGCTGCGGGTTGTTACTCCAACTCGTGGGCGGGGAATTGGGTGTGTGTGTGCGTGTAAGGTCACAGTATTATCCATAGATCGGTCATACAAGCTCTGAGCTCTCATACGGGAGGTTAATAACTGTCGATCACGAGTCCAACACGTGATCCAAGACCATGGTGATTCGCATACACACACACACACACACACACACACACACACACACACACACACACACACACACACACACACACACACACTCGGTGGCGCGGTTGGTAGAGTCCGCGACTGTCACTACGGTGGTCCGGGTTCAAATCCTGCCCAGGGCTGAAATAATTTCATTATCGCTGCGCTTCGAGTCGTTACTCCAACTCTCGTGGACGGGGAGTTGGGGTTTTGTGAGCGTGTAAGGTCACATTATTACCCATGGATCGGTCATACGATCTCTGAGCTCTCTTTCGGGAGGGAAATAGCTGTCGATCACGAATCCAGCACGTGATCCAAAGACCAAGACCAAGGTGTATACATTATATATATATATATATATATATATATATATATATATATATATATATATATATATATGTGTGTGTGTGTGTGTGTGTATGTATATATAATATACACATACACATAGTGAATGGACCAATAAATTATATTCCATCCAGTGCCATTTAGCTTAATCTCGTATTAGGTTTCAGGGAATATTCCCCGCTAAAAGAGGAAGGCACGCTAATGACAGAAGGAAAAACACTAGTACATTACGAGACACGAGTCTTGGCACGTAGACGACCTTATTCCGCAAGGCTGTCAGGCATGAGAACATGGTCACGAGTAGCCAAACGCGCATGCATACACACGTACACAGAGACACGGGGGCACACGGACACATGGGCACACACACGCACACACACACACACACACACACACACACACACACACACACACACACACACACACACACACACATTTGAATCACATGTGTATGCATGCTGTTGTGGTACAAAGATAAGACGTTATCGGGAAACATACAAAAGTGATACCAGAGATCATCAAAATGCTATTCAGCTTGAGATGCATCGGTACGTGGAGCCCGGGTAAACGGCACTGCACCAGAGGGTGCCACGGATGTCATATGCTCAGCCTCCAACTGCGACTTCTTGGTCGTCTCAGAAAACTGCTTCAATGGTCGGCAAAGAAGCACAAAGGAAACTGTTGCGTGTGTGGGTGTGTTTATCTAGTCTAGTTGTATTTACCTAGTTGTATCTTACGGGAAGAGGAGCTTCGCTTGTGGTGTCCCGTCTCAGTATCTAAATTGTTTTCAAAATGGTCTATGGTTTTAGCACACACTATTATTTCGTCCAGTTTGTTCCATACATCCATCACTCTGTGGGGAAAGCTGTACTTTTTTAGTTTACTTTCATGCCCCCTTGTGTTTCTCATATATATATGGACAAAGAAAGATCTAGTGGAGTAGGAGTGGGATTCTTGATCAACCGAGAGGTTGCTGGTAACGTAGTCAAATTCAGTAGTTTATCGGACAGGGTAGCTTGGATTATGATTAGGCTGTGTAAAAGGTACACTCTAAAAATAGTTCAGGTTTATGCACCAACTTCACAGAGTTCAGACGAGGAAATTGAGTCCTTCTATGATGATTTAAGTCAAGTAATGGATCAAGAAAAAAGTAAGTACACTTTGGTAATAGGAGACTTTAATGCTAAAGTAGGGAAGAAGATGGGAGATGAGACGTGCATTGGGAAGTTTGGAGTAGGTGAAAGAAATGACAGGCGAGATGTTAGTAAATTTTGTAGAGAACTACAACATGAGGATAATGAACACTTTCTTTCAAAAGCGTGTAGGTCGTAAATGGACGTGGAGAAGTCCAAATGGAACAACAAAGAACGAAATAGTCTTCATACAAGGAGATGAGAGCAAAAGCGTCAGCAATGTTACGGTAATAAATAAAGTCAACATAGGTAGTGACCATAGAATGGTAGGTTGCACAGCTAAATTCAATTTCAGAGCCGAGAGAAATAAACTAGTTTTAAAAAAGGAAATAATTCTTGCAAAGGTTAAGGATGATAAGAAGAAATTTCAATTAGAAATTAGGAATAGATTCGAAGCTCTAAGAACTAACGAGGACAGCGTGGAAGATATTCATTTGAATTTAGTGAATATCATTAAGGAATCAGCAGAGAAAGTAGGAAGTACAAAAAAACATTAGAGAAAAGAAATACTCCCAAGCTACAAATGACCTAATTAAAAGAAGAAGGACCATGCAGATTCAAAGCAGGAGAGACGAAATAGAAAAAGTAGAACTAAACAAGCTTATCAACAAGAGACAGAGACTAGAGAAAATAAAGAGAAACATGGATGAAATAGAGGAAACTATGCTGAAGGGTAAAAGTATTAAAATGACCGAGCGCAGACATGCTTTAGGAAGACAGCAAATGATATGTTTGAAAGATAGAAATGGAGAAATAATTAAATGTAGAGACAAAATGGTAAAAAGAGTAGAAGAATTTTACCAAGAGCTTTACTCGTCGAAGACCGTAGTTGAGTCAGTAAATTCATGTGTAGACGTTAGTAGTGTACCAGAGATTACAAAGGAAGAAGTAGAATTTGCTCTAAAAACTATGAAACGTGGAAAAGCACCAGGGGAAGATGGTATATCAATAGATCTGTTGAAAGACGCAGGTAAAATAGTTCATATTAAATTAGCTGAGTTGTACACCCAGTGCTTACGTCAAGAAAGCGTTCCTGATGCGTGGTGCAATGCTATAGTGATTTTGCTTCATAAAAAAGGAGACCAGAAGGACCTTAGTAACTATCGACCGATTAGCTTGCTATCAAACGTATATAAAGTATTCTCCAAGATCCTTACAAATAGACTAAGTCAAGTTTTAGATGGAAACCAACCGAGAGAACAGGCAGGCTTTAGAAGCGGATATTCAACTCTAGACCATTTGCAGGCGATAAACCAACTAATCGAGAAAACGACAGAATACAATATACCTCTGTGTTTAGCTTTTGTAGATTTCGAGAAGACCTTTGACTCGGTAGAACAAATAGCAATACTAAACTCGGTACGCAAACAGGGTACAAACGAGCAGATCGTAAAAGTTTTAGGAAAGATTTATAAGAAAGGCACCTCTATAATTCGACTACATAAAGATAGAAAAGATCAAGATCAAGAAAAGAGTGCGGCAAGGCGATACAATTTCACCCAAACTATTTACAGCTTGTTTAGAAGATATTTTCAGAAGGTTGATTTGGGAAAAGAAAGGTTTGAAGATTAATGGGGAATATTTGAACCACCTAAGATTTGCGGATGACATTATTCTTATTTCAGAAAGAGTAGAAGACTTGCAAGATATGCTGAGCGATCTAAACAAGGAAAGTCTCTAAGTAGGTTTAGAAATGAATAAGAGTAAAACCAAAGTAATGTTCAACACGAAAGTTCAAAGCAGAGATTGTAATTGATGTTGAGAGTCTTGAGGAAGTTGAAGAGTATAATTATTTAGACCAGATGGTGAAAGTGACGAAAGGTCATGAAAATGAAATAAAAAGACGCATTACAATTGGCTGGAAAGTGGTAAGTATAATAAAATCCTGAGAGGCTCTGTACCTTTATGTTTAAAACATAAAGTTTACAATCAATGCATTCTACCAGCAATAATCTACGGGTGTGAGACTTGGAAGCTGACGAGGGTGATGGAAACAAAGCTAAGGACTGTACATAGGAGACTGGAGAGATCAATGATATGAATAACACTGAAAGACCGAAAGAGAGCAATTTGGGTGAGAAAGCAGACTAGACTGAAAGATATTATAGAGGCAGTAAAAGAGAGGAGGTGGAATTGTGCAGGTAAGTTGGTGCGAACGACTGATGAGCGATGGAGCAAGTGTGTAACTGAGTGGACGCCGCGAGATTGGAAGCGTGGAAGAGTGAGACCAGACAGAAGGTGGAGAGACGAGATCGAGAAGTTTGCAGGAGTGACGTGGCAGAGGATGTCACGGTCGTATGATTCATGGAATGCTATGAAGGAGGCAGTGGATTCAGGATGGCTGATTTGATATATATATATATATATATTTATATATATATATATGTATATATATATATATATATATATATATATGGAAACTAGTATGTTATAACACATTTGTAAAAGATCACTGTTAACCCACTATCGGAGAAATAATAACGGAAAGTACAGAGAAACTGTATATTTCGACTACTCTCTGTAGTCCTCTTCAGTAGAATGCTTACATAAGGTTAAGGTACAAGTATATATGAAGAAATGAGGGGTACATAGAAGGGGATGAGGAAGGTGGGGGGGGGGCTCAGGTCACATGCCCTTGAAATGGTCGGGTCAAAGTAGGACAAGGGGTGATATTTTGTCCAACCGCTTTAGACATGATCTTGTTGACCGCTAACTTGGTAATACAATCTGGGGGCCACTGGCCTTTAGAGGTATTAAAGTTAGGATAATGTTTTATTGGAGAAGATTCTACAATTTTTCTTCTATAGCTACAGTGTGATTTATAAATTATTGATGCATTATCCCAATCTAATCTATGGTCTTTTTGGCTGGCATGAAGGAACACAGCGGAGTTAACTTGTCCATATTTTATGGAGTTTTTATGTTCCTTTAATCTCGTGGACAAATTCCTGCCAGTCTGGCCCCAGTACACATCATCACAGTCTTTACACGGCAATTTATATACCCCGGAGTTTTGGTCCACATCATCCCTCATATATACTTGTACCTTAACCTTATGTAAGCATTCTGCTGAAGAGGACTACAGAGGACTACAGAGAGTAGTCGAAATATACAGTTTCTCTATACTTTCCGTTATTATTTCTCCGATAGTGGGTTAACAGTGATCATATATATATATATACTGTATATATATATATCTATATATATATATATATATATATATATATATATATATATATATATATATACAGAGTAGTGGAGCAAAAGGCATGTCATACATACAGAGAAAGAAGAAGGAACACGGGCAGGGCTCAAGAGGCGTCTAAAGCTTTGCGGGGCAGATCACCCGCCTTCACCAAAGATGGTAATAATTTATTGACTGCCCAGGTAGTAATACAGTCTGGTAAATAAATTATTACCATCTTTGGTGAAGGCGGGTGATTTGCTCCGCAAAGCATTAGACGCCACTTGAGCCCTGCCCGTGTTCCTTCTTCTTTCTCTGTATATAAGACATGCCTTTTGTTCCACTACTCTGTATTCCACTGAAGAGGATCACAGTCCGTGATCGAAATATATGGATATCATCTATTTCATTTCTTCTTATCCAACACAGTGGGTTCTTGTTGAATTTTACGAATGTGTTACATTACTTTGTAGTTATATATATATATATATATATATATATATATATATATATATATATATATATATATATATATATATATTAAACTCGCCAGTCTGTGGTCGTCTGAAAGACTTCGTTGTAAGTATAGATCTTCATTTTCTTTATATTATTTTATGTCCAAGACTTGGATCTGCGTGGACAGTGCTTACTCACATTCGGTGGCACATTGCCCGTAAGCACACGAGGCAGTGCGGTTGGGCCTTTAGGAGACGATGATCCAACAGGAACGCCCGGTTTTGTTTTGATTGTGCTATTCATATTCATGTTGGCTATGAAGAGGGGTTGGCAGTAATCTCACCTCCTTGCCAACTGGTTTCTGGTGAGATATTTCCATGGTGTCACCTTATTCATTATATTCGGTGAAGTCCTATATCTGTAGGGTACCCAATGGTCCACGCCGTCATTATGACGGTATCCCATATATCTATGAGGAATTTCCCTGTTTGCCATCAGGGACGTGCCAGTTAGCAGTGGGTCCTGCGACTGTGTGTTTGAGCTGCTCTTTGTCTGATCTTTCCTACAAAACCTGTTCGATATGGGTGACCCTGGAGAGATTTCCTTTCTATCGACATAACTTTTGTAATCAATAAGATTCTCAAGCGTATCCACCACGTCAAGGTGTCAACTCTCGGATAGGGTGAAGAAATATTGCTAAAATTCAAAACTAGAAATGGAGATCAAGAGATAGGACGTACTAAAAAAAAAAAAAAAAAAGTAAACAAACACAAAGATGCTCATGCCAAGGGTCAAGTAGAGCTCACAAAGAAATTTATTTATTTATTTATTCATTCATTTTTTGCGATGATTTTCGTTTGATGGAAAGCAAAATTCATTGAGATCTATTCCTGTTTGTATTTTTTCGCTTTGTCTTTTCACAGGTCAAGACTAAATCAAAATAATTCAGAAATTCTTTGTATCTTTTATTTATTTATTTATTTATTTATTATTATTATTTTTTTTCTCTTGGGGTATTTACGATTTATTTTCCTTTCGGATTTCCTCTGACATCTCCCTTCCCTTTCGTTCTCTCATCCTTACTTGTCCACTCGTTTTTCTTTCCTTTTTCCTTGACCCCCCATTCCCCAAGTTCTTTTTTTCCCTCCTTCTCCCTCATTCTAACTCTTATTTTCACCCTGTATCCCTCCCTCTCCCATCCCGTCTATCCCCCCCCCTCTCTCTCTCTCTCTCTCTCTCTCCCCCGCTCTCTCTCTCTCTCTCTCTCTCTCTCTCTCTCTCTCTCTCTCTCTCTCTCTCTCTCTCTCTCTCTCTCTCTCTCTCTCTCTCTCTCTCTCTCTCTCTCTCTCTCTCTCTCTCTCTCTCTCTCTTCTCTCTCTCTCTCTCTCTCTCTCTCTCTCTCTCTCTCTCTCTCTCTCTCTCTCTCTCTCTCTCTCTCTCTCTCTCTCTCTCTCTCTCTCTCTCTCTCTCTCTCTGTGTCTTCCTTCCCTCTCGCTCTTTCACTCTCCCCTTCTCTTCCTACCTCCCTCTCCTTCCTCGATTCTTCTCCCCTTCCCCCCATCTCCCCACTCTTTCACACTTTCGCACGCACGATTTAATTTTTACTCCTATATTTGTCATAAGTTCTAACTTAACATTGTTTGCTCTTGTATACTTAACACAGCACAATACCTACAAATAGAATTTATGGATTTCGGTTTTGGCTGTCTCCAGTGTGTACCTATCGCACTGGACTTTCCTTATAGTCTTCGTCTACGTCTTTTCCCTGATCTGGAAGATCCCCACTGCTCCATTGTCCCTTTGTCAAAAAATCAGACTCCTCTTGTAACGAATTTGTGATATCTCGTACATCATCTGTACAATTTTAGTGAGTGGAGTTCAGTGGAAGTAATTCGCCTTGTTTGACTTGAAGAGGACGCCACATCATTTTCTTTTGTTGTAGAACGAAGTATCGGGAGACGTGTGACAGATGATTCTCTTGATATTTACTCTTTCTTACTTTTTTATCACTGTTGTCATTCTTTCCATTACTTCATTTCCCTAGGGTATCACTCTCCTTCCTCTCCTCTCCTCCTTTCCTACCTTTCCTTCTTTTTTCCTCGTTCTTCTCATTCTCATTTTTCTTTCCCCCTTTTTTCTCCTCCATCTCCTCGTCCTCCTCCTCGTCCTCCACCTCCTCCTCCTCTTCCACCTCCTCCTCCGCCCCTCTTCCTCTTAATTCTCAGCCTTTCCGTCAAGCCAATCCTTCCTCCACACCCCCACCACCTACGCTCACTTCGTTTCAAAAGATAATTTCTCTTGTCCCAGAAGTTTCAATGTTGATTTAGATTTGCATATTGGCTATATGTGTATATATATATATATATATATATATATATATATATATATATATATATGTGTGTGTGTGTGTGTGTGTGTGTTTGTGTGTGCCGTATTAATCGGATTGTTTTGATTAGGAAGGAGTTGAAGCATTTTCAGTGGAATTTGGGGTAAGTGACAGTTTGAATAGTATCGGATTATCAGAGAACAAATGAAGTAAGGTTGTATTTTGTGAAGAAAACTAACCTCTTTTTCACATTTTTGTCTCAAAGTCCACCTTGGACGATTCGGGAGCTCTTTCTTTGTATCCCTTCCCCCCCAGACTCTCCCATGCCTTTGATCTGAATATATTCCAGATATTTTTTTTTCTCTCTCTCTCTATCCTGTCTGGCCTTGACGCTAAGAACCCATACGTTTTGTGTGGAATCGTTGCTCTTCTCAAAAACTTTGCTTCCGTGCGGACTCCCTCCCCGGCGAGACAAGCAACTCCGTCTCTCTATCAACATAATTTTGATTTTCCAAGCTGAAACTTTACATACATTCAGCTTCTCCCAGAGAGGGGTGACTGTTGTCAGCAGTCTTATCGTTTAAGTCACTTTTTTCATTATATTTTTATTTGTTAATCTGTCGAAAAAACGAGCTTGTGTAATATGTTTGATAATACGATTTCCCTATAGGATGGCCTCTTTGTGAGTTAACTTTTCTTCACGCGTCTAGTTATCCTCTTTAGGGAACTTTGGCGAGACCTACGTTGTTCTGATGGGTACTTTTTTAAGGCATATGATAGAGTTTGGGGCAAGTCATTATATTTTAAACTATCCAAAATAGTATGGTATCTATCCCTCTCTATTCCTCCGTCTCGGATTTTCTTTCCAGATGTTCTCTAGGTAATGTTGTAGATATTTATTGTTCCTCTATTGCTATAACTTCAAATGTCCCACAAATTTTCGTCCTACCTCCTGTTCTTTCTTTTGTTTGCAAACTGCAAACTTAGATTCACATTAAGCTCTGTGAATTTTACAATTTGTGGCAAACCCACTACGAACACTCCCCTCTGCTTAGAGCCTGTAATATCATCCGATAACAACCAATTGTTAAAAGCAGTGTAGTGCAATTTTCTGTTCTTTGTGTACCCATTTAAGCTAAAGATCAGGGGTTTAGCAGAGAGAAAATTTCGAAAGAAAGACAGAAGGATTTTTTTTTAACTCCGAACATGTTATTAAAAGATGTATAATAGAAATGATTGGCGAAATTTGTGTTTATAAAAAAAAATTGATTGTGCCTAGGTAAGAGCATTCCATTATTATAGTTTTATATAATTTATATACAGGGAACCAACTACAAATAAAAATAATTATAGAATCAAATTAACATTAATATGGATTACAATTAAGTTTAGGGGTAACTGAAATGTGTAGTTGCATTCCATAAATGAAATCATCGACCTTGGAGTATTTTATATTTTCTTTCCAAGAATTTTTTTTTTTTTTTTACCTTGTTTGATCGAAAAGCCCCATTTAGATTACCCATTACACGCACATTTACACTCATAAGCACACAGACGGCACATAGACGGTCACAGATACACACACACACACACACGCACACACGCACACACACACACACACACACACACACACACACACACACACACACACACACACACACACACACACACACACACACAGCGCTACAGGACATTAGATATATGCTAAACCATTCTACACTTTCCATGTCTTTTTCCATACACTCTTTTCAAGTGGAGTCTCATATTTCTCGAAGGATAGCTGGATAACGCTTAACTTAGACCATTCAATTAAGTCTAATAGAAGCAATTAGAATCTATTTTCTTTGAATGCTTTCAAGACACTGATTCTCCACTTTATACAGCCTTCAACAAAGTTCTCTCATCTTTTTAAATGACAATAAACTTTTCTCTTTATACACTTTCAGCATTCCTGGTCTATCCTTTACTTGTAAACAACTGTCGCTAATAGCTGTAATCAAACTTTGTGTTCTGTGCCGCTTTCAGAATGTTCTAACTCCATTACAACTGCTGACCTTATGTAGAGGTTTACTCGCCCTTGTGTGGAACATGAATTTCACCTTTAGTGACTCGCCTCGCTTATTGTTTCCAGGTGGGGCCCAAAGCCTATCCGCCTTCTCGATGCTTTTCATAGTGATAGTCTTTTGTCACTTGATATAGTCTTTCATCTTCTCCTGTCCGCCGCAGTATTATATATATATATATATATATATTTTACAAATTCTTTCGTTTTCACAGTTCTTTTGAGTACAGTAAATGTGTGCCATCCGACCGTAGGAGACAGGGGACAACACGAGCTTTTGAAACGTCTCAACTCTTTGCTGCACAGTGCTTTTAGCAAACGTCGACTGTTCGTTCGTTCCTTCTATTGGGAGGTTTTAAATCTCTCGTCTTTGTGGCATTTTTCTACCTGTCTACGACAGGTTTCTTTCTAAAAGGGAATTTCGATACTTTCAGCACTTTAATTTGAATTGGTGTTGTCTTATTCTTCTCGAGGAAAGGTATGGATATATTTATATATATATATATATATATATATATATATATATATATATATATATATATATATATATTCTTTTTTAACATTTAATTGTCGTTCATTAAATTGTGTAAAAAAGACGGGTGAGGATAATTCACTGTTAATCGAGTCGGATGGGGTAAGTCAAGTTGAAGATGAGTTAATAAGCTGAATTAGATAGCATTATGATTTTTGATAGGGTCAAGGTATACAAGGTTTGTACATGGATTGGGTGAGGCATCCATTTCCAATTGATGTTTGTACAGAAGGGTAGGTCAAGTTACGAAAAAATATCAAGATAGGATATGTTGAGGAATATTAAAAGCCATTACTGATGAAGCGTTGTGGATAGAAGACTACTGGGTTGCCTGTGTAAGTGGCATATGTTGGAGAAGGCTTATATCTATTCTAGATAAATAAACCGCCAACTCCTGAAGGGGATATGTGTGCCTCCCAGCAACCCGCGACTGGCCCTCCTGCACACACCACCTATCCAAAGTACAGCTGTGTACACATTCTCCTTTTACTTTGACAAGTGGTCTCCCTTGTTAGGCATGGAGAAATATAGGGAACGGTTAGTGTTAAAGGAATTTGTTGTTGGCGGTTGGAGTAGAAGGGAAGGTAAGGGTTAGGATTGTAGTGACAGTGGCTATAGTGAAGTTTACGATTATATATATATATATATATATATATATATATATATATATATATATATATACACATATGTGTGTATATATATATGTATATGCATATGTATATACATGTATATACATGTATATAATATATATATATATATATATATATATATATATATATATATATATATATATAATCAGCCTTCCTGAGTCCACTGCTGAACAAAGGCGTCCTTCATAGCACTCCACGAATCATACGACCGTGCCATCCTATGCCACGTCACTCCTGGAAACTTTTCGGTCTCGTCTCTCCACCTTCTCTCTGGTCTCCCTCCTCCACGCTTCCTATCTCGCGGCGTCCACTCAGTAACACACTTGCTCCATCGCTCATCAATCGTTCGCACCAACTTACCTGCCCAATTCCACTTCCTCTCTTTTACTACCTCTATAAAAAAAATTCACTCTAGTCTGCTCTCTCACCCAACTTGCTCTCTTTCGGTCTCTCAGTGCTATTCCCATCATTGATCTCTCCATTCTCCTCTGTGCAGTCCTTAGCTTTGTTTCCATCGCCCTCGTCAGTTTCTAAGTCTCACACCCGTAAATTATTGCTTATAGAATACATTGATTGTAAACTTTACGTTTCAAACATAAAGGTAGAGATCCTCTCTGGATCATATTATACTTACCAAACACTTTCCAACCAATTGTAATGCGTCTTTTTATTTCATTATCATGATCTTTCGTCACTTTCACCATTTGGCCTAAATTATTATACTCTTCAACTTCCTCAAGACTCTCAAGGGGAAGACATTGTCAAACGCCCCCTTCACATCATGTGGGTATCGATAATAGTGATTACGATTGTGACGGCGGATGTGACAGTGAGGTGGTGTTGACTGTGATACAGATGAGGGTGGAAGAAAGAAGCAAACAAGCAGTTAGAAAGCCGAGGAGGGAGCGGACGACTCTTAGAGGAGACGGATCAGAAGATCAAGCGAAAGAAGAGAAATAGTTCCCAGAAAATAAAGGGGAACCCTGAGACCAACAAGAAGAGCTTCTGAGTATAACGTCCTCATCGACCCGTAGACTTGAATAGTCGTTACGCCAGATCATAGACACCATTGATCTTTTCAACATAGCAACACAATATCTGTATATTGTTGTGGCAGGGGAAACGAGACGTTTATAGAAAGAGGCGGAAGACCGTTTCGATAGATAGAGCCATCCATCAGCCCAGAGTCCGACCTTCTGTTACAGAAACAAAATCCAAAATTTCCTGCATTGAAGGACCACCTTCCAGATTGTGGTCATACTAACGTCAGACTATTTCATTCAGCTGAGGAAGAAAGGTTTTAAGAATGAATAGAATTATTCGGGATAATAGTATATGACTTTGTTCAGCCCCGGTGCCTCCATCATGTGAATGAAATCCCAGTATCCAGATCACTAAATACTACGGGAGTAACACAAGGGTTCCTCCTACTTGCATAACCATACAGTCATGTATTATACAATTGCGAGCAGAAATCTTACAACATGTTGCTTATGAGTAATCCTTTGCAAATGTAACTTATTTCTTTTTTACATTTATTTATATAGATTCTCACACATTTTAGGGATTTGTATGAAAGAAGTTATAGCCACAGTCTATGGATCTGTTGAAAGGTCACGAACTATCTTCAATACATTAGCGTACATTAATCGGCTGAGTGATAAATTCTAGGAAAAATATGTTCTTGCTCGATCGAACTCCTAGTTTCTTTCAAAAGGTGAATAGTATCGCGGCGGGGGGGGGGGTCAAATCAGCACTACATTAAGGTGTCTGAACCCATGAAAGTGACAGTGTCTTTTACTTGTCACTGACTGTCTCAAGATATTCACTCACAGCTTTGTATACTTCTTCTTCCAATGATTCCCTAAGTTTACTTAATCTTTTCGTTGGTTATTAGTCGCTTATTCTTTTTCTCATCAGGCAAGTTGATTAATTTCAGGGACTAGCTTCTAATGATATATTTTTGTTTTGAGTTGAGGTTGATCATTTCATTCGGTTCAAGGAAGCTCCGAAATCCAGGTCAAAGTTTTAGAAATAGACGTCTCTGAATTTACTCGAAGTTGTAACAGATCAAAGCTTACCTCCGATCAGAGGGCCTGAGGGCCATCTTTCAGCTTTTTCCCTCGATATTTCAATATTTGGAAAACAAGACTAGGCTCTGTTTTTAAGCTCTTAGACATTCCTTGAAGTCTCATACAGTAGTAAGGAAATTATTACGAGTGCGTGCGTTGAGGCCTTCATACTCGCTTTTCAGTGTACACCAGTGAGCTAAAGAAATCTATACATATTGAGGAAGTTCAGAACAAACAACAACTTGAGTATGAACTAATGAAAAAGAAAACTGGATATCAATAGTTTATTTATTTCAAAACTATAGCTACACACACACACACACGAGCGCGCGCGCACGCACGCACGCGCAAACACACACACACACACGCACACGCCTGCACCCAACTATAACACGTCAAAGTAGCCTATCGAATTTTATTTAAATGCTTTGGGAAAATGTCCGTCGATGTCCAGCTGGTGCCCCCCTTCTCGCCCGCCCGCCCTGTTCCCAACCCCCAACCACCATCACTCTGTTACTCTTGAGGTCGGAGGATGAGAATATAGAGAGGAGGAGGAGGAGGAAGAAGAGGAGGAGAAGGAGTAGGAAGAAGAGGAGGAGGAGAAGGAGGTGAAGTCAGGGGTAAAAGATGCGGAAGAGTTAGATGAGTAGGAGGAGGAGGAAGAGAAGGAAGAGGTGGAAGAAGAGAAGGAGAAGGTGGAGGAGGATTGAAGAAAGAAAATGTGGAAGGGGAGAAGAATGGAGGAGAAGAAGAACGAGGGCGGTGAAATGAAGGGGTAGAGAGGGAAGGGAAAGAGAAGGAGAAAGGAGAAGAAAAGGGAAAGGATAAGATAGAGGAAAGGATTGTAGTTCGAGTATAAGATGAATGGATGTTGGGATCTGTTGTTCCTGACAGTCTGTGAATGAATATGAAATGGTGTTAGAAATGGTGGCCGGCGATGGAAATGGAAGCTAAATTGTTGGTAATGGTGGGTAGTGAGTTGGAAATGAGGTTGAAAAGTGCTTGAAGAATCGAAGATGGACCGGACGGAAAGTTTATGAACTAACGAACGAACGAACAGGCATAGCTTTGGGTGAGGGAAGTGAGGAAGGAGGAGGGGTGGGGTGGGTGGGTTGAAACTCTTACCAGCCCTACCCTCCTCACCGTGAGAGTAAAGAACGAGGCGGGAGGGAAGAGAAGAGGAGGACAGGGAGGGAGGGAGGGAGGGAGGGAGGACGGCTCGAGGCCTGGAAATGGCAGCAGCGGAGAGACGCGATTCAAAATGTTTGAGGCTCGACACCGTAAATCAGGCTCCTTTTTCCACCCCCCTCTCCGTTTATGCCGACTTTCATGCTAATCGTCGTATTATTACTCATAGCTCCTCTTGGTCTCGTATCTCCTCTTCCCGAGTGGGTGGGTGGAGTGGATGGGGTGTTGGGTCGTTTGCTGTCTACCCTTGTTCTCGCTGTGTTCGCCAGTGTGACTTGTAATTCTGTTGCCTTACGCCTATTCCTATGCTCGCCGGCCATATGGCTGTAATCCAGCAGATTGAAGGTCTCTACCACTCTCACAAATGGTTATTATGCATCTCCTTCCACACAGTATAAACGCACATTTCACCCCCCCCCTGTTACATGTTTCCCTAACCCATACATGCCTCCACCTTCCTCTCTCAAGGTTTTCTCATTTCTTCATCTCCTTCGCCTCCCTATCTCATTCCTCTTTCGATTCCTTACCTTGCTTGTGAATATGTTCATAACGAATGCTAGTTACGACACAAGACAAGAATAATAATTGGTATAGGTTCTAGTCACTTCCCCACGGGTTTAACAAGATCACCACAGATGGATTTACTATTTTCGTGTGGAATGTTACCCGTAGGCAAATAACATCCAGAATCAATGTAACTGCTATATAGATAGCTAGCACATAAGGAAAGGGTTTTGACATTTTCATAGTACCCACAAAAAAAAATCTTTTCTCAGCTTCCTTTGATCCGTTTAGCATTACGACGCTCTGAAGCGTGGCGCCATTCAGATGTGGCAGCGGTGGTCGGAGACTTCACAGAACGCCTGGTTCTGGAGAGCCGATGTGCCTGCTCCATGGAGTGGGTGGCACAGCTGGAACTCCAGGTAGGCCCCGTCCCAAAGACTTCATAGTTGTAACGGGAATAGGGACGGGGGCTGTCGGGCAAAATTCGTCATATCTGTCCCTGAAGCTACACACCACCACCACAACCACCACCATCACCACAACCACTACCATCACCACAACCACTACCACTACCAAAAACTACAAGAGTAGCAGCAACTCTCGACTCTTGTCCCTTTTTCCTTTTCCCTGTCCCTCTTCTTTATGCCCTGTCTTCTTCGCCAGCTCCCTTTGTCCTACTTCCCCCTCTGTCTCTCCACTCTCTTCCATTTCCTCATCCCTGCCCCTCTTACCTTCTTCCTCATTTCCAACCCACTTCCTTTCCAGCTCCGCTCTTCGGCTCGGATATTTCTTCGCATATCTATGCCACCTCCACTACACGTCATTTCCTCCTGTGCATGTATAATGTAAAACAAAAGTCTCGTTGGCTTTCCTGAGTTTAACTATGCTAATATAATTTCCGTTACGGGACATATATTTTCCGTAATTAGTTGCTTTGCAATAAAGGGTTTTGCAAATTGAATAGCATTGCAAAAATATCCAGAGATTATATTTGGATGATTAAATAGAGGAGGGGGCGCCAGGATCTGTTTTTTTTTTCCAATGCAGTGATCCTTTTTATGTTCCTCTGTCTCATTCCATAGCTGTTCTCTCCGTGCCAATAATACTCGCTGTTTCCACGTTGCCTCATGCATTCACGATGAACACAGTCCTCGCTCAGTTCACCGCTTCACTACTGTCTCTCAGTTAGTTGTTTTCCCACGCTCACAGTAATCACTATAGCTCAGCGTTTCCCAACCAGGGGTTCTGAAATCACTTATCAATCAAATCAGCCATCCTGAGTCCACTACTGAACAAAGGTCTCCTTCATAGCATTCCATGATTCACACGACCGTGCCATCCTCTGCCACGTCACTCCTGCAAACCTCTCGATCTCGTCTCTCCACCTTCTGTCCGGTCTCCCTCTTCCACGCTTCCTATCTCGCGGCGTCCACTCAGTAACACACTTGCTCCATCGCTCATCAGTCGTTCGCACCAACTTATCTGCCTAATTCCACTTCCTCTCTTATATGTCAATTTATTATTATTTACTATTTACCTGTTTGTTTATTATTTAACTATACCTGTGCATTTATTTATGTATTTTATTTGTTATTTACATTATTATAGTTTTTATTCATTCGTTTATTATTATGATTTTTTTCGCATCCGACCTAGATATGGACCAAAAGGTCTCCTGTCGGCATGCTCCGCCTTTGAAATCCTTTGTAATCCTTTGATGCATACATACATTTTCTTTTATCCTTCTAGTAACAAGATATTAATTAGGGGAATTCTGGACTACTTAGATCTGACTACTAGGGGTGCTAGGGTCGGAAAAGGTTGGGAAACACTACTATAGCTGATTAAATTGTCTGGCATGAACTAGAATGAAGACATTGTCTTCATTACGAAAGGGTTAATCTTCTGCACATCTCAACCTTCTACAATCCTGCTGCCATCTTACAAGCTCTGCACGCTCTTTGCATCTGCGATTTTATCATTTCCTGTTTACCAACACCTTCATCTTGAGTCTCACCGAAGTACGTACATCTTTCATACACTTTTCATATTTATTCTCGCACACGCTACTGCGTTATCTGTAGGGTTCGTACTTACATACAGCCTTTTCCACTTTGAAATCTTTATCAGTACTACACACTTCCCTTCCCCTCTTTCTCCCTCTCTCCTTCTTTCCCTGCGTCTCATATACATCCTTCCTTACATTCCATGAGATATATCGAATGTCCAAGTTCAGAGATTCGCGGATGCAGATGTCAGACTTTCCAGCCCTGCAAATGGTGTGTGTTTGACCAGCCTCCGTGCGAGTTGAAAACAATGCCTTGGTCAGCAGTGGTGGGTAGAGTTTTTGTTTCCATCTGGCCTTTTCTCCAAATCCATCGTATACGGAGACAGTTATGAAATTACCTTTTATTCTTTCGAACGTATTTTAGTACCGGTAACTTATTTTTGTATTTGTTTATCAATTTTTATATATATTTATGTATATTCATATTTATGTTTATTTAATATTGATTAGTTTACTTTTTATCTGTTTGTATCAATGTGTATTTGTTTATATTTATTTATTCTATAATCTATTTATTGTATTTATTTATATATTTGTATAAATATTTATATCTTTATTTTCATATTCAATTATATATATATATATATATATATATATATATATAGATATATACTGTATATATACATATATATATATACACATCTACACTGAATGGTTCCCAGCGATCAATTGATATTTTTATTCAACCACAAACAACTTTTAATTCCATGCCATCGCAATCGAGACTGAAGAATCGCTCGATGGAGACATTTTGTTGGAAATTGAAACGTGGACGAGCCGAGGATACATATAAATATACATACATATATATATATATATATGTATGTATATGTATATATATATGTATGTATATGTATGTATGTTGAGGGTGGAAAAAGAAGTCACGGGTCTAGTTCCGAGTTTCTGAGTTTATTCCTGACCGGTTTCGCTCTACGCTTCTTCAGAAGCATAGAGCGAAACCGGTCAGGAATAAACTCGGAATGAGACCCGCGACTTCTTTTTCCACCTTCATCAACTTGTCACAATGTACAAACATATATACAGTATATATATATATATATATATATATATATATATATATATACATAAATATGCATATATATATATAATATATATATATATATATATGTATGTATATATATGTATATATATATATATGCATATATATATTTATATATATATATGTGTGTGTATATATATATATATATATATATATATATATATATATATATATATATATAAAAACAGTATTTTTTTTTTTTTTTTTTTTTTTTTTTTTTTTGTCCCCCTGGCTGCTGGACGTTTTTCTTGTGGCTGGTAAAATTGAGGAAGTACTCGCCTAGGGCTGGTAGGCTGAATCCCTGCGAATCAGATGAGTTTTTTCATTTTGCGGAGGTGGGTACGGATGCGGATTCTGGCTTTCTGTCATTGCTGATTATTATCCGCAATGGACGCACCGGTTTTGCGGATACGAGTGTCTTTACAAAACACATTTAAATAGCAAATTATTTTACAACGATTAACCTAAGCTACTTTATTATTTCTTATTGCTTCAGGGTGAATCTTAAGTATTTCATAATGAGTTTTTCCAGCGCATTGTAATCTTGTGTGTTGATCGGGTGTGGGATGGGAACTCGGTCTAAATCTTACCCGCCATTATCCCCCTCGTGACCTTGAGTTGGTGCTCGTACACTTGGTACATGATTCCTGAAATGATAAATCGTTCTTCGCGCAATTTTTTACTGCCTTCTCTTCTAGTTATATATCTTTTTATTATAAATTTGGTCAGCGCTCTTGAGTGATTAATAGCGAAAAATATTGATTAGAAGACATCATGAGAACCTGCAATTTGTCTTCGTCAAATAGAAATAAAATGTCCTCTTTTTGCCCCCAGCATTTCGAAGAAGTCTCTACTTTATTTATTTATTTTTTGAGTGTTCTCTTTTAAATGTATGCCATTAGTCTTTCTGACCGCATCTTCTTCCTCTCTTTCAATGCTCATATGTGGTTCGTGTATATCAGACTTCTTTTTTTTTTTCTTTTTCTTTTTTCTTGTGCTATATATACGTTATCTTCATCAGTCTTATTGTCCATTTCTCACATCAGCAAGTCACTGATCGTTGAAGCTTTTCAACAGCGTGAACAGAAGAAAAATATCTATTTTTTTGTTTATTTCACTTGAAACCCTGTCCAGAATTTTATTTTCAAATGCATAATTTTTCGCAGATGTTTGCTTCACGAAATTTACTGCTTCAGAAGTTCCATGTTTTTTGTCCGCGTTCATTTTTTCAGATTTGAAACTGAAAAATATCTCGCTTCAGTATCTTAATTTTTGCTTAGGTAAAGGCGTTTAAGAGAAACTACAAGTTACTACGTCTGTGGTAGTAGAGTTGAAATAATTTCACGCACAATGTTTAAATATTTGCATAAACACATTTAGACAGCATGAACCATTTAATGAAGCAGAGTTAAATGTTTTGGAAATTGTGGTTTTAAGCACTCAAAGCAAATCACTTCATTCGCTGTTCCACCTTGCGGATCCATCATGCACAACATTTAGTTTCATTACAGTTCTTGAAGCTTTTCTTGTTCATCTTGGCCCATAGTTGAGCGATAAAAATGCGTTTCTTTTTAAGGGAATGTAACAGTGACATCTACGATGATGTTCCATTCACCGAGTTGTATTTCATATACAACACAATCCAGGATCCAGGATCCAGGCTATTTACATTAGACTGAAAGAGTTCTGTTCACATTTGGTACACCACCACTCAAAGTATAATGGACAATTCGCTTGAAATGCCTCACTTATCCAACATTTCAGACTTTCCAGAAATGTATCCTCCTGTCTCTTTAATCTATTCAGTCATAATTAGACTGGAACACCTGTTAAATAGTCCTGCCGTACGACATTAGTGAGTGCAATCATCCTTATCACTATTACTATGTTTATTAACAAAGACTATAGATAGATAAGTAAATAGAATAAATAGATAAATATATAAATCAACAAATGAAAAAATTAGTGAATGCTGAGATACACATTTGATTGCATATCAGTGACGAATAAGTATTGTTGCTTCGCCTCCTCAGCTAGTGCCGTCTTCTCCACTTCGAGACGCCTAATGTCGACCGAGGAGCTTTATTTAGAACATAACCCATAAAGTGTATCACTGTACTGCAGAAGTTGATGGTGGTAGTTTTAACACGTTCATTCATGGGACTTTTTTTACTTGAATGAAGTTGTGTGTTGACGGCCATAAATTTTATTTCATTTGATTCATTCATTTGTTCATTTATCCATTCATCCATTTATTCATTTATTTATGTGTTTGTTTATTGGTTTATTTCTTGATCAACTATTTATTTAAATATTTATTTATCTATTTATTCATTCATTTCTTAATGTATTTTATTATTATATTTGTCATTCCGATAACTCCACCTACCACCCAGTCGTACCAGCTTCCTCCTCTCCTCAATGCTCCTACTGTCTTCCTTCATATACTGTGGTCATATTGCGCAAGGAGTAATCATGGTCCTCGATGAAACCTCTTTGGAGAAAGCACTTTTTCTTATTTTTTCTTTGTTGTTTGTGCGCTGCAGCAAGACAGTGTGGGAAGGCAAACCAAGAACCAGGAACGCTTTTGGAATAAGCAATGGAAGGCTAGAAAAAGTGAAGTTGTTTACTGCAGTTCTGTTTTGATTCGGAACTTGGATGGTCCAAACAAATTCTGGCGCTTTAGTGAAATATTTCTCGCGTATCATGGAATTCAAAATAGTAATAGAATAATTACCAAATAATGTTTTATGAAAAATATAGGTTTATTTATCTCAAAACAAGAAACTATAAAACACGTTAAATATATATTAAGCTATAATCTTTTATTATGCAATCTTGTTCTCAGTCTTCATCCAGCCCAGTCCCGCATTCGAGTCGTGTCTCAAAAAGCTCCCAGGGTCTTGTATTCCGAGCAACACAAGACCAGTGTGATGCTTAGCTCCTTCGCCACGATAACACACTTGTCCGATTATGTTCTGGAAAGACGTACATAAGAACACAAGGATAAAGGAGACTACAGGAGACCATAAGGCCTACACTAGGCAGTTCCATGTCCATTATTACCTATCATCTCCATCTTTAAAATTATTTAACCTTCTCTTTAAGCAACCAATAGTTTCAGCGCTCACTACATGGTTACTAAGTCTATTCCATTCGTTAACCACTGTAATGGACGTATTCAAATGGATCAAGGGTGATGCAGAGAAGGTCATCCAATCAAGAAAGCAGGACAGTATTTGTAGTAATGGATTTAAATTGGACAGATGAGGTCCAAGAAGGAAATAGGCAAGTGTTGGTTGTGCAACAATGGTAAATGATAGTTGATGAAGCGTTCACAGTTTTTATTTCACAGGAATATATTTATATCAGAACACACTAGCCCACTTGTACACACCTCAAGGTCTCGCCTCCGAATGACTAATGTGCTCCTTCCAATGAACCTCCATTGATCAAGGCTTCATCCGTACGAAGCGAATGCGTTCTTCTCGCATGTCCAAATCTAGGAAACGGAATACCAAATGTCCTCCCCCTTCTCCAGAATTCTCTCCAACAGAACACCATTTCTCTCCTCCCTTAGATGAATTGGTAATTACCTCCTCCCCTGTTTCCGATGTGCTTTCCACAATATGTCGTACTACTCATGCAGTGTTAACAAGACCCGTGACTCTTCCACCACATGAGTATTGCAAAGTACAGCTTCGCATTTTCCGAGCTCAGGAATGCGATGTTCTCTGTATGCCAGAATCCCACCGCTGCCACCATTTGTTGTTTGTTATCCCCTGCATAAATTTGTGTGCAATAGTCAGGCTGGATACCAGATGTGCAGTTCTGGTTTTTCTCAAACAGGCATAGCTACTGTAATAAGTCACTAAATCCCTTGTACAGAAAATGACATAACAACAGGGGCATGCATATGGAGGTGATGTTAGTAGTTTTTTCATAAATGTTATAAACATGCTTCAGTTGGTTATGGATGTACACTTCCTGACTTTCACTTGCTTGAAGAAAAGACCATGACTTTTAACGGAGAGAGCCTTCCCTTTGTACATGTACGATCATTCAAGAATGCGCAAACAACACAAGAACAGGTTTATCAATAGAGTAGTTAACGAATGGAATACACTTAGTAAGCATGTAGTGAGCACTGAAACAATTTGTTGTTTTAAGAGAAGGTTAAATAACTTTAAAGATGGAGATGATAGGTAGTAATGGACATGGAACGGCCTAGTGTAGGCCGTGTGGTCTCTTGCAGTCTCCTCCAGTCTTATGTTCTTGCTGACGCTAGGCGATTTTATTCGGCAGAAGGAAAACCTCATATGAGAGGGTTAGGCCAGTACTCCGGCGCTACTCATTCGTTATTGGCTAAAAAGTCACATTTTTTCTTTTTAAGTGCCAAAGATGATATGGGAGCGGAGTTGGCCAAGTAATATTGATTTATTTGTTCTTACTTTACAACCGAGCTTGGCCAAATCCTGTTTAGTCGGCTGGTCCTTTGCGGGCCACTCATTTACTCCCTTTCACATCAACCCCTCCCTCTCTCCCTTCTTTCCTCTCACATTGCCTCCCACTATCCCTTTTCCATCTGTTCCATCCTATATCCCTCCGTACATCACTTCCCCCCATTTCTAATCTTTCTTGCCTTCCTTCCTGGTTTTTACTTTTTGAATATTTTGTTTTCTTCCCGTCTACCTGTACTTTCTTTTGTCTTTTCTTTCTTCCTTGCCTTTCTCTTTCTTGTCCCTCTTCCCCTTCTCTCCTCACCCTTTTTCTTCATCCCCCATCTTTTTCAATCTCCCATACTTCCTCCCTCTCCACCCTTTTCCTCCTCCTCTCCTTTTCTCCCCGCCTTCTACCTCTCTCCCACGCACTCTCTTTTGTCTTTCTTAGCTCCTTCCTTCTCGCGTTCTTTCATTTCTTCTTCCCCTCCCTTCCTTCTTCCTTTCTCTTCCTCTTCTCCATTCCTCCCTTCCCCTCTCCACTTTTTTCCTCATGTACCCTCTTCTCCTTTTCTCCCTTTCCTCCCTCCTTGGTCGCATGTTTCATGCAATCATTCGCAGTTGTACAGATGTACGTGTGCGCCTGTGGTGAACAGTCCCCTGCATGTGCGTCTACGCGTCATTTTGGCTTATAGTATCGTCGCTGCAGAAATGGGATGGACAAGGAATGTATATGTGTTTTAGAAACAGCTGACCTTCGGCCTTATATTACACTTAGTTAGATTAAGTCCATATTACGCCTGTACTACAGGCATTTCTATCCCCAAGAAAGCACAACCTAGGCCCTGCCGAGCTATGTTTCAGTGAGGCTGGGTCCTTTGCTACTGTAGCTTACGCAAGCTGTGTATATAAGGAGCCAGGTTTTAGGTCTCCACATGCAGTTCTCTACAGCATTTGTAATCAGCGGTGCGCGACCCAAGGCCCGCGGTCATCTTTACGGTCGGGCACGCCTCGGAGCTCGACCGCCGACCCAGCCTAGGTCGACACTCGTACTAACCAGAATAAAATCCAGCAACTCACTCGAGCTTCATTCACTCCCTCGTTACCATAGTCCAAGTAACCTTCACGTAATGTTACACGCCCCCCTTAATAGCAAAGCCTTCCATTTACCGAGGAGTACTTATTGTTTTATCCTGGCTAATGATAATTGACTTTATTTAGCTACGTGAGAATTAACCTTATCTCGTTCAACATGTTGGTACGTTGTGTTTTCACACTATGTTTTAATGTTAGTAAGGCTGAGCGTAGTTTGAGGCTTTGTCGGAAATTTATTAGTCAGTGATACGGAGGCGGCGGTGGCGATGGTAGGGCTGGCAGTGATAAGAAATTCATACTAGGGTGTGCTTAGCTATGGTAGAAACCGTAAAATATGTACTAATACTGCCGAGGATAGCTTCAGGCATCGGCAACCAGTGGATTCAAACCTAGGTTCACAAGGTACGCTGTCAAACCGAAACCAGCACGCCACAGTGACACATATGTTTCGTAATAACAGTGTGTATCGCTATGTCATCATACGGTAGTATGATGTGGGTGGACATTAATAGGATAAGTCAGCATAATTGCTCAAGTTGGCATGACCTTAAAAGACAGCGTGGGAACGTAACTCGGATCTACTGCTTAAGTCGGCATGCGAGTATTATAGTCGATGAACAAGAAAGAATACACTCTTCCCTTGTATATCCCCTACCATCTTTCTCCTCCTGATCTTGCTGGCTTCGTCTTTTCACGACATTGTTTTGCCATCAGGAGTGCCTATATGCAGCTGTGGCGTCACAACATGAACTAATCTGATGTGTCCTCAAGTAGTTCCTAATGTTTGGCGCAATGTGGGTGGGAAAGATTAAATGAAGAAGAAGGAAGGAGGTAGGCGGAGAAGGTAGAGGATGAAGAGGTAATAGGGGTGTTGGTGGGGGGAGTGATAAGTGGTGATGGTGATATAAAACGGATGGTAGATGTAGCGGTTGTGTAGTATATATGGTAGGTGGATGAAGAGTGTGGAGAAGACCCTCTATTGATCAACACACTCCATAAGGTTACGTCTCCGTATTATGACACAGGCTATCCTATTTTGTCGTGTCGTTTGGCTTCCACTTTCCAAGTGTTTCGACATTATTGACATATGCTTAGTAAAGGAGGGAAGAAGGTTAAATGGGAGAGGCACGTTGAGGATGGGGGTAAAGAACATAAGAATGAAGGAGACTGAAAGAGACCATAGGGCCTACAACCGATAGTTTCAGCGCTCACTATATAGTTACTAAGTCAATTCCATTCTATTGGTAAACCAGCTCTTGCCTATTTCTTCTTAAATCTAAATTTGTCCAATTTAAATCCAGTACTACGAGTCCTGCCCTGTTGTCTTAATATGATGACCTTGTTTGCGTCATTCTTGAACATCTCTATTAGATCACCCCACACTCTACGTCTTTCCGGAGAGTGTAAGTTAAGGTGCCTAAGCCTCTCCTCGTAAGGTAAATTTCTGAGCCCATTTTTGGTCATTCTCCTCAGTACTGATTCTAGTGAACTGATGCCCATTCTATAGGACGGAGACCAAAACTACCGTATAGGTAAGGATGGGTTTAATTAACGACAGATAGAATTTTATATTACATCTGCACTTCTATTCGTAACCGTCCTAGCTTTATTCCTGGCGCTAATGTACTGTTTCCTGGACTCACTAGAACTCTCTCGCACTCAGTTTTGTCTAAAAACGTGTTGTCTACACTATATCTGCTTTCGGGGTTATGTAACCTTACGTTTAACACGCTGCACTTTGAGATATTGAAATTAATTTGCCATTTCACCAACCATGTGAAAAATTTGTTAAGATCTTCCTGCAGAATCTCGGCGTCTTCTCCTGACCTAATTAGGCGTCCTATTTTAGTGTCGTTCTCAAATTTACTAACATCGCTATTAATCCCATCGTCCAAGTCGTTTATATACATAATGAAAAATATGGGACTCAAAACTGAGCCTTGGGGAACTCCACTAGAAACACGCCCCCATTTGGAAATACTCCAATCTAATGTAGTGGTCAACAGTACTAAGGAAGTCCTCCATAGACCTACGTCTAGCTGCTAGCTACATTTATTTGCATAAAAAATACTACCGCGGCTGTATTTCTTCTCTAAAAATTGGTATATATCATCAAAACGACTTCCTCCTTCTAGTAATACATTTAGGTTTGGGACGATTATGAAGGACTTTTCTTAAGTGTTGTGGGTCACTGCATCAGATTGGAGTGAATATTTACAATCTCTAATTCATGCATGTATGTATGACATAAAAATAATTTGGAAAAGAAAATATGGAAAAGTGTGAGCTCTTGTATGTATGATATAAAAAATTGATAAAGAAATAAATTAACTTTTCTGGTTTTTCCATTAATGTTAGTTTTTGTCTTGTAAGCTTTTGTCCGTGCATCCATAAGCTCACATCCTTAATGAGAAAAAGACAAAAGCTCACACTTTGTTATATTTTCTTTATCAAATCATAATACAAATACACACATATTATCACATGTTTTAACACATTTAGAGACTGGAAATATCACGATTCACTCCAACCTGATACAGTGGACCTCATCATGGAAATATCACAATTTTACTCCAGTCTAATGCAGTGGCCCACATCTTGCTCTCTCTACAAAAATTCCCGTGGACGAGCCTGCACCTATTCTTGATTTAGTTCACATTGACTCATCATCTCATCATGGCAACGCAAGTAAAGATACAAAATAAACCCTTATTAATAATTATATTTATTCTTGGCATATTTTTTCGAAAAGCGTCTAAATGGGAAGCGTCTATTTGGTACCACCGAAAAAATGGAGCGTCCAATTGGAAAGCGTCCATCTGAGACAAAGCATTGAGCTTGTATCTTTTTAGTTTTTGTCTTGTGAACTTATGTCGTGGAATCCAGTAAACATCACACCCGGTTAACGCTTTTGTTTTAAGGCGACAGTGATGGATTTAAGCTCAGTTCTTCTTTCGAAATTAAGATTATAGTAAACACACAAATACATAGGTTCATACATGCATACATACATACATACATGGATACATGCATGCATACATACATACATACATACATACATACATACATACATGCATACATACATACATATATGTGATGCAAGAACCCATATGCTTTTATGCTTGCCCTTGAGTGCGAATTATTCATTCTATGCTATGTGTGCATACGCGCACGCGCATGCATTAGCTACTCTACGTCAGATCCTGGTAGTCGTAGCAAGCCTTCAACGTGATGTGACCCTCGGTCAACTTGACTTGACCTAGCAGTTCAACCGGAACAAATACATATATACATACGCACATATATATATATATATATATATATATATATATATATATATATATACATACACACATACATACATAGGTACATATATACATACATACATACATACATGCATACATACACACATACACATACATACTTACATACATACATACATACATACATACATACATACATACATACATGCATACATACACATACATACATAAATACATACGTACATAAATACATACATACATAAATACATACGTACATAAATAAATACATACATACATACATACATACATACATACATACACACATACATCATACATATATACATACATACGTACATACATACATACATACATACATACGTACGTACGTGCATACTATATACCAATAATCAAACTCAGAAGCAATTACCAATCTAATCCTTCTCATGTCAAATGTGAATCTCGTCGTGTACGAGTAGAACAATTGAATAAACATCAGTTGTGTAAGAGAGGAACTGAAAAATGTGAATATTCATTCGCTTTTCCTTACTCTAAAAATCCTTTGTTGTTCAAATGAAATAAGCGATAATAGACCAGTAATGACCAATGCCAAAAGAATAAGCCACATTAAGGAATTTCAATTACAGGGATTAAATGCTTTGTTAAAAGACTAATCTTGCCCGTTTAATGGAATCATATATTTCAGAAAATGTAATTAGTAAAGGTAAAAATTACAGCACTATCCTGCATTGTGTAAATAATAAATGTAATTAGAATAATCCTTTGGCATAATTTTATCGCACAAATAAATATAATCACATCGATGAGATTTTATAGGATTTTTTTGTGCTTGTTTGTATATACTATAATATCCGCTACCGATATCCACACACATGTATAAAAGTTCAATGCTGTTGGTGATCTAAGTTAATGAAAGGTCTTTTTTATTATTAATTTTGATCTTTGAGAGCAGCTTTGACATCATCTTTCGGCTTGTGATATTTCCTCGTTCATGATATATGTCGATAAAAATAGGAATATATTGTTTGAAAAATACCGAAAAATTAATCTATATGATGTGGCACATGCAGTCATTGATTGTGAGCGTGGCAAGTGGGGGCGCTTCAATCGAGGGTAAACTATCCATGGAGCGTGGGGGTGTTTTGTCTCGATGGACTCAGAAATTTGCCTTACGAAGAGAGGCTTAGGCACCTTAAGTTACACTCTCTGGAAAGACGCAGAGTGCGGGGTGATCTAATAGAGTTGCTCAAGTGGATCAAAGTCTTTAACAAAGGTGATGCAAACAAGGTCATCATATTTAAACAGCAGGGCAGGACTCGCAGTAATGGTTATAAACTGGAGAAATTTAGATTTAAAAAGGAAATAGGCAAGAATTGGTTTACTAATAGAGTGGTCGACAAATGGAATTACCATGTAGTAAGCGCTGAAACTATCAGTTGTTTTAAGAAACGATTAGACAACTTTATGGATGGGGATGACAGGTGGTGATGGATACGGAGCTTCCTAGTGTAGGCCTTATGGTCTCTTGCAGTCTCCTTCATTCTTATGTTCTTATGATGATGTTTACTTCCGGTTGTTATGCTTTGCGCGTCATCTGTTACACTCACCCATGACAGTTAACTTGCGTAATTCTTTCTTTACATTTCCACCCTTTCCCCCATCCCATTGTGCAGTTTTCTCATTTACCTGTCCTCTCACGTTTCTCATACTCATCCATTCTCCCGATGTCACTTCCCCTCCGTCTCATTTCCTCCTCCTCCTCTTCTCTCGCCAGTTACCCAATCTCTTTTCTGCTTTTCCAATTCCCCTTTATTTCCCTTTACTCTTTTCATTGTTTTATTGTCTGCACTCACTCTCCTTCCTTCTTCCTCTTCCACTTTCTCCTTTTCCCTTTCCACCATCTCCACATCCCTTCCACCTTAACCCTCCCCTTCACTTTTTCCTCCCCTCGCCCGTTTTCTGTCCTTTGTTACCCGTATTCCTTTCTTTCTGTGTGTGGATGTTCCCTAGCTGCGTATCACCACACTAATGATAGAATGTGCTCTTGTCTGCTTGTTTACAAGGGCAGAGCGACCTTTTTGTGGTTTGTTGACGGAGCCTCGTCGGGTGTCATCCCTATTCAGCATGGAGTTATCTTTTATTTTTTTATCTATTTGTCTAGTTATTTATTTACTTATTTGTTTATGTATTTATTTGTTTATGAATGTATTTTTTATTTATCTATTTGTTTATGAATGTATTTTTTATTTATCTATTTGTTTATGAATGTATTTTTTATTTATCTATTTGTTTATGAATGTATTTTTTATTTATCTATTTGTTTATGAATGTATTTTTTATTTATCTATTCATTTATTCATCTTATTATCTATTTATTAATCTGCTTAATGTTTGTGTATTTGTTTGTCTATCTTGCTCGTTTCTTTGCTTGTTTACGTTTTGTCGCAAACATCCAGCGATATCCAGAGCAATAACACTCCCCACAAGAGGAGGAATTAAAAATCTCAATTAATCTGTCCATCCCGGTAATATGCTCCCCATGTTTATTTCATGACTCACGAGGTCTCTTCAGCTGATGTAGCGCATAAGGATTCCTTTTTTCTACCTAAAATGCATTTGATCTCATCCTCTTGAGGACGGTTTTTATTCGTAATTGTTCTCGCAAAGAAACGAAAGCATACCAAACTTTGGACACCCATCTTTGCACGAGATGAGAATAAGTAGTTTATAAAAAAAAAAAAAAATGGAATGACCTTGTAGTGCAGTACACTGCACAACAACGCATAAATTTAGTAACACGAATGAAACCCTAGCAAGATTGTTTGGAAGTTTTCAGTTTCCCGCAAAAATAGAAAATGTTTAATGTCGACATCACTTCAGTAATCGACAAGAGTGGAATTAAAATCTTGTACTTTTTAGATTATATGTTAAATCTTGGAATTGTATATGGTAAATCTTTGAATTATATATTTGGTTAACTACTTAGCATTATCTAAACCACCATGTTTTTACTTGCTTTTTTACTTTCGAAATCCCATTCTTCTTCTTCAGTTGTACCTATCGTAACTTCACATCGCCTTGCCTCCATCTTTTTGGGCTGCCATAATTTTGGTTCTCTGACCCTGTTTGACATAATGTTCAACGAACAGACAAATGAACCACAATATTTTCGTTGTTGTCGTCTTCAACATCATCGCGTTCGTCATCGTCGTCGTTGTCTGTCGTCTGCTGCTACTGCTTCATCCACATACACTGACCGGTTACATCAAGAGGTGGAACCCTACTCCACCCTACTCCACTCTAAAACCCCGCTCTCATAAATGTATATGTGTGTGTGTGTATATGTGTTCATGTATATTATACGTAAATACGTGTGTGCGTACGTGTATACATTGATGAATATATATTTGTGTGTGTGGATGTATGTGTGTCCAAGCATAATATATGCTTATTCGTAGAAAGGGTGATAGGAAAACTCGGGTTATATCAGGAGCGCAAATGTAATCTGACGTTTCGACTAAGTCCTCTGTGCAGTGACAGGCGTGTGGAGGTCAACAGAGTGCAACCTGTGTTTACCTGTCACCTTTTCTACTCAGCTGTCTCACCGTTTTTATATTCATATACATGTATAACTATATGTATGTATATATGCATGCATGTACGCACCTTTGTATGTACTGTATATATTTATGAACAGATGATGTATTTATAATTGAATGTAATAATAAGAATTGCTGTCTCGATTTCTCCCAGTTGAAAAGCAGGCAACCCACGTCACTCATCAACGGTCCCGGACTCTCCCATAAATCTTTCTGAGAGAAACTTTAGACTGTTGGCTGTGTTGTATTCGTGTGACT
>NC_134791.1:64003051-64050551 GCF_046742065.1 Oratosquilla oratoria
ATATAGAATATGATTACTGTGCTGCTTTCTTGAAGTGGGTCTATGAAAAAGAAATCCAAGAAAAGTGGTGGCTAAAAAGAGATTGCATGATATGGGTTGATACTGTAGGGTACAATCGAGTTGGCTTGGGGCGGGTCGGGTCGGCTCGGCTCGGCTCGGCTCGGCTCGGCTCGTCGTTATTCGACTCAAATCTTCCTGGATTACCGACGGATCTATCGCCTTCGGGTTTTTTTTTTCTTTTTTTCATTTTAATGGGTATGCGTTGTTATTGGTCGGAGTTTCGAGTTGTGTTGTTATTGGTGCTGCTGGTGGTGCTAGTGGTGGTAACATAGGAGTGGTGATAGAACAGATGACGGTGAAAAGGTGAGGATAGCAAAGTCGTGGGTGGAGGGTTTTATGACGTAAGTGGTGACGGTTGGACAGTACTGATGAAGGTGCAAGTGACGGTGATATGGTGTAGTGTTGAAGTTGGTGACAGTACTGTAATGAAGTTGGCGGTGATGTCCATGTTGGCAATGGTCTTGGAGATGATGAAGGTGGTTCAAGTGGTAGTGAAGTTGGTGGTAGATGATGAAAATGATGATGAGGCTGGTGGTGATTTCCATGAAGATAAAAGTAGTGGTAGATATAGTAAAGCGTGCACTACGCGATTAATATTATTGCGCATGTGCATTATTATTACCGGTGTAGTGATTGTTATGAAGAATGACACAGTATATTGAAGACATAAAATTACACAATATATTGAAGACATATACCATCCCTACACCGTCAGTAGTATTGTACAATACGGAATATTGTGCAATAATGTTGATCGTGTAGGGCTGCTTAACCCTTTAAACTCCGATGACAAGATTATTGTCATTTGGTCAAATAGAACAGATAATCATAAAACACCAAAATGTTTGATTAAACACCAGAAAAATATAACGTCAGTCCTCGCGCGGTCAAGCCGCATGAGATGATATTCGGATGTACGGGCCGGCGCGAGGCCTACCATATCCGGTTTTTCGTATCTACACCACAAGCGGCTGACATGAGTTGTATAGGTAATAAAGGTGGTGATGATTGTGAGGTTGATGCTGTTTAGTGTCATCCTCTTCCTATACTTGGTAATCAGTTTCGTCCTTTCGTTGCTTTTGATAACTTGTGTATGTGTTCTGGCTGTCGCCAGGCGATTTTAATCAGCCGAGGGGGGAAACTCTCTCCATTGCAGTGGGGAGATTGAGGATGTAAAATTGACTGAAGATCCAGTGACTACATTTTTACCACAAGATCGTCCATACCGAACAATAGTTGATCCTAATGCCAGACGATTTTAATCACCTGAATGGTATCCCTTCGATACCAAAAGGGTTCAGCTGCCTTTTGCTGTTTATAATCGCGTCTGGTGTAGCGTATCTTTTAGATATTAGAAATGTGTGTCATGGGCTGCAAAGCAGATGACCAAGTAAAATAATGCAAAAAACATAAACAGTGGAATTTCTAACGCTGTTGACAGTAATCATGGCGATCGATTGACATTGTCAGCAAAGGCAAGAGGCGAAAGACGACGTTTTATGGTTTGTCTGTGACAGCGCCGCAACTCGACCGCGGACGAATCCATAACTTTCTTGTCGCGTTGGTGTCCGAACTCGGTATATTCTCATCTTTCAGTGTGACGTGAATGTTCCTGAAATTCAGGCCTTCTTTCGTCGCATCTCCAGAGCCAAGATTTTTCCTCTAAGATTAGCCGGCAGAGTAAAGTTCTTTCTCCACCATTAGTCGGAGGTGGCGGTATGGGGACCAAAAGGCAGACATGCGGAATTTTGGTCTCGTGTGTTTACACGACCGGGGTGATGCCCCCGTCTGCAGTCTGTTCTTCCTGCTCGCCGCATATGGCTGACCTCAATCATGGCTGCTTTGCCCTCCGTAGCCTCCCCGTCACGCTGCCATCAGACTCCTCTTTGGCAGCTATTTCTTAAGCTCATCTCTCCATTTGTGGCGCGTGCTTGCAGGTCGAGCCTGTTTACTTACATATGTCGCCTCTCCACGTAAGCTCCGCTTAGGTTGGAGAAATGAAGACTTGTTCTGGGTCTCTGTTTAGGGTATATCACATGCACACTTGTTCATAGTCTTGAGACAGCTAGTTCTCCATGTTGACTCAAAATGTATTCTATAGGATATGCCTTTTTCCGAAAGAGAAGTTTCTTCATACTAGTCAATACCAGCCTTGTGTCTGGTATCCGAGTGGTGTCCTAAAGCCTTCATGTACAAATTGTGCATGTACAAACTGGTGCAAATTTAATTTATTTGAGCATATCACTGAAGGTTATATGGCACATGTTCAACGTCGGTTCCTATATGCATTATTGATATGTATTCGATTTGTGAATATTCATGTGAGGAAAAGGTGTGTATCGACTGTATTATTGGTTTTGAAATATACCTCTCGTGTTCGACTGTCAACGTCATAAATTAAAATTTTGCTAGCTTATAGATTTAGGCACTTTATTTTTAAGCTTACCTTAAAACTTGAATTAAAGGTATGTCACAATAAAATATCGTATAAGAAAACGAGTTAAATGAAAAATCGTACATCAGAAAAGTAAGGGTCACAACACAGCCAACTGAAATAATCTGAACTTAATTGAGATGGATTTAACTTCTTTGCTAAAGAAAGGGTTACATAGAGTTAAATGAAATAACCTAAAGCCAGAAGGAAAGGCTAAGTATCTCTCAATAGGGAAGGCAATAAACAGCACCAAATTTGAGTGAGATTCAAGAATACCTCGCTTTTCTATTCTTCCGATGGACAGTGTCTGCAAGTTTCCATTCTTCCAGATCATAAGCTGTAGCCTAGAGACAACAAGCGATTCTCGTTATGTAATAAAAGCTCCAGATGATATTACGTTGAAGCAATTCGCATGGATAAAATGACATATATTGCGAGACAACTTCTGTATAGAAAATGTGCTTCATATTCAACAACGACTTTGCCGTTGCCTAGTGATATTCTCGTGGTGTTTCAAGGAGATTCTTGGTGAGGTTCTGAGTGTGACTTGTGGTAGTCTGCTCTGAAGGTGACGTTAATGGCCATGAGTTGGGTGATTAGTCTGGAGATGGTTGGCATTCGACCATTGTACATACATTATACAATGTGTTCCACCAGTGCGCTTACGAGGGCTATATCTAGCACATACTGATACGTGTACCGTACATATGTCGTATATATAGATCATGCTATCTAATATGGCGTATCATGTAGTTTGGATATGTGTACATTCGGGCTGTTTGTTGCTAATGCCTGGTCGTTACGTCTCTATTTATGGCGTATACTGGTTTGCACTCATCACTCTCCTCCCCTCCTCTCTTCCTCTCTCTCTCGCTCTCCTCTCCTCTCCTCTCCTCTCTTCCTGTCTCTCCCAGTCCTTTCTCCTGTCTGTTTTATCATTCTTTAATACTACTGTCTTAAATTCCTTATAATTTCTCTATACCCTATTTCTGTCCCCAATCCTTTTCTTTTCTTCTCTTAATTCCTTCTTCTTTCCTCACTTACTTCTTTCCCCAACCCTCCACCTCCATTTCTTCGCTTTTTTTTTTCCTTTCCCAGAGCTCTTATTTTTTTTTTCGGCTTCTTAGTTTCCCTTCTCTCCCCACCTCTCCCTTCCTTCCCTTTACTTTTCTTCACTTCTCTTCACTTTCTTTCACTACCCTTCCTACCTCTTCCATTTTCACTTCAACGTCACCTGTCTGTCCTCTCCCTCATTTGGCCAGTCTTCCATTTATCAGCGTATTTTGACCGTGCCTATGCGTTTATCTGTGTATTTTATTTGATACTTACATTATTATAGTTTTTATTTATTTACTTATTATTATTATTAGGATTTTTTTCGCATCCGACCTAAATATAGACCGAGAGGTCTCCTGTCGCATGCTCCGCCTTTGTAATCCTTTGTATTGTTCGTTCTCCCTTCTCTCATCCTCTCTGGCGTACCTGCAGCACAACCCCATCTCTGTCGTTCGTCCCCCGACATATAAGCACTCATTACACATTTCTCCCTCCCACTCGTGCTTCTTGCACTTTTCTCATCCATCTGCCTTCTCTCATTTCTCCCTTGTTTCCCTCCCTCTCCCCTTTTATCCCCTCTCTTCTCTCCCTTCTTCCCTCTCTCTCTTCCCCTCCTTCTCTCTCTCCCCTACATCTTTCCCTCTCTCTCTTCCCCTCTATTCCCTCTCTCTCGCATACCTTCCTTCCCCTTCTCCCTTTCCATATGTCAACCACTGTATCCATGTGTTGTTCTCCTTATCTGGAATTTATAAAATCCTTTGATTAAGTACCGCTTGGGGGGATTCTGGGTCGATTATTATAGTAAGATCCCCAAGGGATTAAGAGACGTGAATTGTTGGATTAAAGGACAGAGCGATAGATAGTACTGGTAATGAATGGAGAGGAGGTCATATGGGCACTGCCTTAGACTTTAGGGTCCAGGCCAAGGGTGGGGAACCTTTTTAAGTGTGAGTGCCAAAACCAGCCAAATCTTTGATACACAAATTCCTCGCGTGCCAACGGAGTAAAATTATAGGCTTACAGATGAGTATGAGCTCCCTATCTTCACTCCCTAAGGCCCTAATCCGCCGCTCAACGTAGAATACAGTTACCAATGGTCTTGCAAAATAAGTCGGACATTTTTTAGTTATTATTTTTCAAAATGAGCTCTGGGTCTCGCTTTCCGAAAAAAAGTCGTTAGTGTGCCAGGCTTTACACGCGTGCCAAGGGTTACCCACCCCTGGTCTAAGGTCTTCTGTGAACGAAGGTGGGAAAAGAAGACACGGGTCTGGTTCCGAGTTAATTCCTGACCGGCTCTGAAGAAGCTTAGATCGAAACCGGTCGGGAATAAACTCGGAAGTAGACCCTTTGTCTTGTTCTTTTTTCCACCTCCTTCAACTTGTCACAATGTCTCAATATATGTGAACCCTTCTCTTTCAACTTCCCTTGCCCCGCTTATTTTCACTGTTTTCCTCAGACGCCTCCTCAACAGAGGGAAATGGCATTGCATTTGTCAGAATAAGAATCGGTGATGTTCTCACCTCACCGTGCCAAATTAGTTAATCAAAATAACTTCAATTCGGGGAAAGAACCCTAAGATGAATATAATTGTAATTTGAGCGTCACCGTGCCTCAAACGTTGGATTCAGTTTCACAAGGAGGCGACGCCAGGCGCGACGAGCTTACAGATGAAACTGAATTTTGTATTAAGTCATCCGCTCAACTGGTTTCCAACTTATCTCTCGTGGAACATTTCAAACCAATTAGTCGTCGTTAGCTTTTTCCAGATAGTAGTGCAAAATTTAATTCTGAATAAAGATTGAAAAATTCAGACCATCATGTTTCCAGGTATTGGAAAAAAAAAGAAGGTTATCTCTTTTCCGCCTCGAAAATAACTCTTCGGCAGATTTCAAGTGCGTGAGTAGGTTATTATTTAAAGTAATATAGTTACTTCTGGTTACTTGCTTTTTTCTTGACTCGTTTGTATTCAGTGTAAAAAATATTTCTAAATAATATTATGTCAATTCTCTAAGATTTTGAAGGGAGGCATCAAGTCTTTTATACTCCACTCGATGGAAAACGTGTTTACACATTTTAGACGAAGATGTCAACCACTTTGATAACATGATGACGACGACAGCAACAGTGATATCGGTGACATTTCGTAAATTATCACCTCCTCGCCTGTCATAATCTCTCTCTCTCTCTCTCTCTCTCTCTCTCTCTCTCTCTCTCTCTCTCTCTCTCTCTCTCTCTCTCTCTCTCTCTCTCTCTCTCTCTCTTTCTCTCAGTCTTGCGTCTTTTTGAACTGCGTAAACACAATGAATAAGTGATTCTTGACCTTTAACGATACGTTTGCCTCCAGTAAATGCTAACACGTGCCTCTTTTCTCTCCCTTGCCAGGTAAAGTGCCCTTCGCTCCTGATGTTGGCTGATGTGTTGGGGTGATACTCCACGCTGGGTTACCGACCCCAGACACGTAACCGACCCCAGACAGGGGGACTGGGAAAGCTCTTACGCCAATGGGTGATTTCTAAGAGCTCAACTTCTGTAAAGTAAGCAGGTGAAAGAGCCTATGTTCATGGTTATACCTGCATGTTGGGATAAAGTTCAATTTTTCTTAGGTGTCTGAAGCTAGAGCAGAATATTTTTATATTAATGCATACGTACATACATTATATATATATATATATATATATATATATTATATATAAGGATTACAAAGGCGGAGCATGCCGACAGGAGACCTTTTGATCCATATCTAGGTCGGATGCAAAAAAAAAAAAAAAAAAAAAAAAAAAAAAATCATATTAATAATAAATTAAAACTATAATAATGTAAAAATAACAAATAAAATACATAAATAAATGCATAGGTATAGTTGAATAACAAACAAAAAGGTAAATAGTAAATGATTATAAATTGACATATAACTAATAATAAATGAAAATCAGACAGACAAATGATAACAAAACAAAAACAAATAATATAACATAAATTATAATCATTACAGCATCTTACTTAGGTATTTATCTAAATGATATGTATGTATATATGTATATATATATATATATATATATATATATATATATATATATATATACATATCAAATAAAATAAAATCAGCCATCCTGAGTCCACTGCTGAACAAAGGCCTCCCTCATAGCATTCCATGATTCACACGACCGCGCCATCCTCTGCCACGTCATCCCTGCAAACTTCTCGATCTCGTCTCTCCACCTTCTGTCTGGTCTCCCTCATCCACGCTTCCTATCTCGCGGCGTCCATTCAGTTATACACTTGCTCCATCGCTCATCTGTCGTTCGCACTAACTTACCTGCCCAATTCCACTTCCTCTCTTTTACTGCTTCCACAATATCTTTCACTCTAGTCTGCTCTCTCACCCAACTTGCTCTCTTTCGGTCTCTCAGCGTTATTCCCATCATTGATCTCTCCATTCTCCTCTGTGCTGTCCTTAGTTTTGTTTCCATTGCCTACGTTAGTTTCCAAGTCTCACACCCGTAGATTATTGCTGGCAGAATGCATTGATTGTAAACTTTACGTTTCAAACATAAAGGTAGAGAGCCTCTCAGGATTTTATTATACTTACCAAACACTTTCCAACCAATTGTAATGTGTCTCTTTATTTCATTATCATGATCTTTCGTCACTTTCACCATGTGGCCTAAATAATTATACTCTTCAACTTCTTCAAGACTCTCATCATCAATTAAAATCTCTTTACTTTGAACTTTCGTATTGAACATTACTTTGGTTTTACTTTTATTCATTTTTATACCTACTTTGAGACTTTCCTTGTTTAGATCACTCAGCATATCTTGCAAGTCTTCTGCTCTTTCTTAAATAAGAATAATGTCATCCGCAAATCTTAGGTGGTTCAAATATTCGCCATTAATCTTTAAACCTTTCTTTTCCCAACTCAATCTTCTGAAAATCTCTTCCAAGCAAGCTGTAAATAGTTTCGGTGAAATTGTATCGCCTTGCCGTACTCCTTTCTCGATCTTGATCTTTTCTGTATCTTTATGTAGTCGAACTATAGCGGTACCTTTTGCATAAATCTTTTACGATCTGTTCGTTTGTACCCTGCTTGCGCAGCGAGTTAAGTATTGCTTTTTGTTCCACCGAGTCAAAGGCCTTCTCGTAATCTACAAAAGCTAAACACAGAGGTATATTGTATTCTGTCGTTTTCTCGATTAGTTGATTTATCGCCTACAAATGGTCTAGGGTCGAATATCCGCTTCTAAAGCCTGCCTGTTCTCTCGGTTGATTTCCATCTAAAACTTGACTTAGTCTATTTGTAAGGATCTTGGAGAACACTTTATATACATTTGATAGCAAGCTGATCGGTCGATAGTTATTAAGATCCTTCTGGTCTCCTTTCTTATGAAGCAAAATCACTATAGCATTGCACCACGCATCAGGAACGCTTTCTTGATGTAAGCACTAGGTGTACAACTCAGCTAATTTAATATGAACTAATTTACCTGGGTCTTTCAACAGATCTATCGATATACCATCTTCACCTGGTGCTTTTCCTCGTTTCATAGTTTTTAGAGCAAATTCTACCTCTTCCTTTGTAATCTCTGGTACACTACTAACGTCTACACATGAATTTACTGATTCAACTACGGTCTTCGACGAGTAAAGCTCTTGGTAAATTTCTTTTACTCTTTTTACCATTTTGTTTCTACACTTAATTATTTCTCCATTTCTATCTTTCAAACATATCATTTGTTTTCTTCCTAAAGCATGTTTGCGCTCGGTCACTTTAATACTTTTACCCTTCAGAATAGTTTCCTCTATTCCATGTATATATATATATATATATATATATATATATATATATATATATATATATGTGTGTGTGTGTGTGTGTGTGTGTGTGTGTGTGTGTGTGTGTTATATTGTATATAATTATGCGTATAGTATTTATTGTGCCTGTTAATCTGTACCAAGTAGAGAGGATCTTCACGTCTGCGCAGAATAAGCCAGTGAAGGCCAGAAATATCAGTGAGCAGTTTGTTTAGTAAAAGTTTGCGAAAATAAGACTAGAATAATCACCATACATTATGGCGTAATCTGCTTGCATGCTCAAATGCGACAGTTTTACTTCCTTTCATAAAAGCATCCACGCTCTCAAAACTGATAATGGACCAATAATATGATTTATTTTCTTAAGTTGTGGTGTAAATAGGACCCCATGATGCACATAGAATCTCTCCTTGGTTCGCAGATATGCATATTTTGTTTGTAAACACTTGATTTGAGAATTGGGGTTGCCAAATGTTGCTCTTCGTTGCTTAGGGAAGTTCTCCCGTAACTGTCATTGGCATAACCAGTCTGTCTCCTCCACCTGTTAATCTCTTCCTGCACCCTCTACCACTCTAGGGGCCCTTGCTTGGGTCGTGACATTGCTCCTGTGTTTATAAAGGTGAAAGACATTTTTCTTCATCACATTTGAAAAGGAATTATCACTACTGGCAGTAGTTTTCTTTTTCTTTTTCAATCGCGTACTTGCGTAGCTTCATGTTGAATACAGTTTTGGTCTTTAGATTTGATTAATGTAGGATAAGGATGCTGTCTACGATGGAACAGAAAAACCAGTGATGATGATTGGTCAGTACTATCTCCTCTACCCACACTCTTGTTATTCAACCTAATACTCTTTTTTCATCAATCAATCAGTCAGTCAATCAATCAGTCAGTCAATCAATCAATCAAATCAGCCGTTCTGGGTCCACTTTGAATAAAGGCCTCTTTCTTAGCATTCCATGACTGGCACGACCGCGTCAACCTCTGCCACGTCACTCCGGCAAATTTCTCGATCTCGTCTCTCCACCTTCTGTCCGGTCCCCATCTTCCACGCTTCCCATCTCGTAGCGTCCACTCAGTAACGCACTTGCTCCATCGCTTATCAGTCGTTAGCGCTAACTTACCTGCCCTGCTCCACTTCCTCTCTTTTACTGCTTCCACAATATCTTTCACTCTAGTCTGCTCTTTCACATAACTTGGTCTCAGTCGATCTCTCAGTGTTATTCCCATCACTGATCTATCAATAATTCTCCGTTGTGCATTCCTCAGCATTGTCTCCATCGCGTTCGTCAGTTTCCAAGTCTCACACCCATCGCTTATTGCTGGCAGAATGCATTGATTGTCTATTTGTTTTTCACAGCACCGACTTTCTCCTTCGTATAACTTGTGGGCACTCACAACTCAATACAATCAGGAAAACTTTATTTACCATAACACCAGTACATTTTATTTTGTAATGTGGGATCTCTGACTGCATCTGCCAGTGAGAGAATCAACTCTAAAAAATTCGACCTTTTCAATATTTCAAAAGCAAAAATTTTCTTCGCTCTGAACCAGTAAAACTCCGTCATAAGCTACATTCCATTCGGTCACACAAACACACACACACACACACACACACACACACACACACACACACACACACACACACACAAACACACACACACACACACACACATACACACACGCACACAAACACAGAGTGTGTGTTTAGGCGAAACAGATCAACTATGGATCATATTCACACAGTCCGCCAACTAATGGAGACATATTACGAATATGATAAGACCCTATATCAGCTATTTGTAGATTTCAGACAAGCATATGATAGTGTGCACAGACCATCAGTGTGGCACATAATGGGAGAACTAAATATTCCACCTAAATTAATATCCCTCATCAAAACGTGCTACGTAGGAAGCAGATGTACAGTAAGAATTGGAAGGAAAGAGACAGAAAGTTTCAATATACATAGTGGTCTTAGACACGGATGTATACTGTCACTTTTACTAATGAATCTTGCACTGGAGAAAGCAATCAGGCAGATCACCAATCATCCAGGGTCAGAAAACCCACCTCGTTTATGTCGATGATGTGGATGTGGTGGCCGAGACTGTGGAGGAAATTAACGAGATCTTTACAGTATTCCAGAGAACAGCAGAACAGATAGGCCTGAAATGTAATGAACAGAAAGCGGAAATTATGAAACTAAGTAGAAATGGCATTTATACACCAGGAGAAGAGTTAGTTGGATCACTAAGTGTGAAGAAAGTGGATAAGTTCAAGTACCTGGGGTCCATTGTCAGTGAGAGAAATGAACTGGTCATAGTAATAAACGAACGAATAACTGTAGGAAACAGATGTTACCATGTCCTAGCATCTGTAATGAGGAGTCGGACCATCAGCAGATGAACTAAGATAAGAACATATAACTCTGTAATAAAACCAACAGTCCTGTACGGATCTAAGGCACGGACACTGACAAAACAAAGGGAGAAGAGACTGGAAATTTTTTAAAACAGTATCCTGAGAAGAATCCTCGGCCCAATATATGATGAAGAAGAAGGGAGATGGAGACGAAGACATAACAGGAAATTAGAGATCAGACCAGACAACCGTACATTCAGGACGAAGTACGGGGAAGAAGAGCAATGTGGCCTAGCGTCCGAATGGAGGCAGACTACCAAGGAAGGTGATGGAAGGAGGAGTACAGAGCAGACGACCATTAGGGAGACCCAGGTACAGATGGATGGAGGGAGTAGAGAAGGACGTGTAGAGGGTGGCACCAAGAGGGGACTGGAAAGAACTGGCAGAGGATAGAACCATCTGGAGAAGCATAGTGATAGTGGTGAAGGGCAGTCCGGCCTGACAATATATTTATATATATATATATATATATATATATATATATATATATATATATATATATATATATAATTGAACAAATCGTAACAGTGGAATCTTTCAAATAATCATCCTTGCTGTCGCGGGGATCGATGCGGTTGACTGGCAATACGTTGGTCTCTGGATCGATCCCCCGTGATTGCCGGGATGATTATTTGACACACACACACACACACACACACACACACACACACACACACACACACACACACACACACACACACACACACACACACACACACACACACACACACACACACACACACACACACGACTCGGTGGGGAGGTTGGTAGAGCGCTGGACTGGGAAGTACGGTGGTGCTCGCAGTACCCGGTTCGAATCCTGCCCAGGGCCGAAATTATTTCGGTATCGCTGTGCTTAGGGTCGTTACTCTGACTCTCGTGGGCGGGGAGTTGGGTGTGTGTGTGTGTGAAAGGTCATAACATTACCCATAGATCGGTCATACGAGCTCTGAGCTCTCTTCCGGGAGGGAAATAGCTGTCGATCACGAGTCCAACACGTGATCCAAAGACCAAGGTGAATACACACACACACACACACACACACACACACACACACACACACACACACACACACACACACACACACACACATATATATATATATATGGGGTTTTAGAAAATGTCTCCCTCCATTTGTACTTTTCATTGTCCTCAACACACTCCTTCACATCACATTGAACATACCAGTTGTCACTTTCGCTCACACCCGCTACCTACTACCTCCCCAGCCTTTTCACTCGCATCATCCTCTCCCCTGACACATTGTTACCTTACTTCCACTCTATATATTACCTCTTCGTGTCCCAATATACTGGCTTTTAGCCTTCCCTTCTTACTCCTTTAGCATTCACTCCAGTATCTCGTCGAAATTGACTCGAGTCCGCCCATTGTTAAGGCGACATTAAGAAGTACCTTGGTAAACTTTCAGAAGTGGAAGTTCCTTAATTGATTTTAACTGTGTAAGTCCCGTATCTCTCGTTTGGAAGTTACTTATTGGCTGACATAGAATGTCCTAGTTTCTCAAATCTTAAATTTAATATTTTTTTCATTTGCAGATCAGTTATTTTGTTTCAGTTAATTTTATGAAACAGGCAACTGGTAGACAAAAATAATATGAACGAATTAGTTCTTCATGGACGGCCAAAGTCAAGGATAATAGACAATTAAAATTGAAACTTATTATTGTATGCCAGTTGAAATATTTTGAAATGCATATCTCTCTTATATAAAACCATGGCATCTGGCTGACTGAAATTTATAGGAGAAACAGAAATAGACGCATTTACTGGAAATGAAATCCGAAGCCGCACGCACGCCTATAGATTGAGCAACAGGCAAAATCGCGTTCCAAATCAATCGTATAAAATGTTTTAAATCACTTCAGGTTTCAAGGTGTATTGTATTTACAGAACTAAAATGATACGTCATGTATAACATTTTGAATTATATTTCTTTATTTCATATATTTTATGGCAGCAATACCCAATGATTAGGTTTCTTTCAGAAGGAACAATTATCCCTTGATAAATGCATTTTTCCACATGTTTACCCTGAGGCCGTAATGCTTTAACGTTATATTTGTTTTTCTACCACCTGGTTCGGAAATAGGTCATGGGAAATATTAATGGTAATAACGACGCGAACATTGATGATGTTGGTGACGATGAGGGATGAGGTAGTCGTTTTGGTGGTGGTGATGATGGCACTGGTCGTGGTACCAATAGCGGTAGTATATTGCAAGTAAAATAGATTGTAGCAATGATAATAGTGTCGGTGATGCAGATATAAGGAATATGGGTATTTGTGTAAGGTGTTCGGATATTGTAATAGGGTGATGGTAATATAGAATGTGAGCGACAGTTAAGATGACAAATAACAGCTGAATTTGGTACAAGTAACAGGTGATATGGGTAGTAGTGGTGGTGAAGATAACTGAGACCTTGGTACTAAAGCCATGAACAGTATAACGGTGATGGATGGTGTGTTGATGATGGTTGCAAAGATGATGTAAGTGACAATGTAGGCGAAAGCAATGTCCTTTTTTGAAGTCCTTTGCAGCCGCGGTTATGACTTGTTACTGAATAGAGAGTGATCTAGCGCGAAGGAGACATTAAATGAACTCTCGACCTTGGTTAATGGGTAATGTAATGAAAATTGAAGGATGTCGCAGAAATGCAGGGAGAGAGAGAGACACACAGAGAGAGAGAGAGAGAGAGAGAGAGGTGGGGGGATGTTGATGAAGATGATAAGGATTGCAAGTAAACAAGTCCATCAACTGACTAAAGTAATTCACATTACTAACATGCATTTGCAGTGTTTTACTTGCAACAAAAGTTCTGTAACCTGGACGGTGTTCACATACGCAGAAATATTTAACTAACATTAGGGGATATATATATATATATATATATATATATATATATATATATATATATATATATATATATATATATACACGCGCACACACGCACGCCCACACACACACACACACACACACACACACACACACACACACACACACACACACACACACACACACACACATATATATATGTGGGTGTGTGTGTGTGTGTGTGTTTGCAGAGAACTACAATATGAAGGTAATGAACACTTTCTTCCAAAAGCGTGTAGGTCGTGGAGAAGTCCAAATGGAACAACAAAGAATGAAATAGACTTCATATTAGGAGATGAGAGCAAAAGCGTTAACAATGTTACGGTGATAAATAAAGTCAACATAGGTAGTGACCATAGAATGGTAGGTTCCACAGCTAAATTCAATTTCAGAGCCGAGAGAAATAAACTAATTTTAAGAAAGAAAATAAGCCTTGCAAAGGTTAAGGACAATAATAAGAAATTTCAGTTAGAAATTAGAAATAGATTCGAAGCTCTAAGAACTAATGAGGACACCGTGGAAGGTATTAATTTGAATTTAGGGAATATCATTAGAGAATCGGCAGAGAAAGTAGGAAGTACAAAAAAACACTAGAGAAAACAAATACTCCCAAGCTACAAATGACCTAATTAAAAGAAGAAGGACCATGCAGATTAAAAGTAGAAGAGACGAAATAGAAAGAGTAGAACTAAACAAGCTTATCAACAAAAGGCAGAGATTAGGAAAAAGAAAGAGAAATATGGATGAAATAGAGGAAACTATTCGGAAAGATAAAATTATTAAAGTGACCGAGCATAGACATGCTTTAGAAAGACAGCAAATTATATGTTTGAAAGATAGAAATGGAGAAATAATTAAATGTAGAGACAAACTGGTATAAAGAGTAGAAGAATTTTACCAAGAGCTTTTCTCGTCGAAGACCGTAGTTGAATCAGTAAATTCATGTGTAGACGTTAGTAGTGTACCAGAGATTACAAAGGAAGAAGTAGAATTTGCTCTAAAAACTATGAAACGAGGAAAAGCACCAGGTGAAGATGGTATATCGATAGATCTGTTGAAAGACCCAGGTAAATTAGTTCATATTAAATTAGCTGAGTTGTACACCTAGTGCTTACATCAAGAAAGCGTTCCTGATGCGTGGTGCAATGCTATAGTGATTTTGCTTCATAAGAAAGGAGACCAGAAGGACCTTAGTAACTATCGACCGGTTAGCTTGCTATCAAATATATATAAAATATTCTCCAAGATCCTTACAAATAGACTAAGTCAAGTTTTTGATGGAAATCAACCGAGAGAACAGGCAGGCTTTTGGAGTGGATATTCGACCCTAGACCATTTGTAGGCGATAAATCAACTAATCGAGAAAACGACAGAATACAATATACCTCTGTGTTTAGCTTTTGTAGATTACGAGAAGGCCTTTGACTCGGTAGAACAGATAGCAATACTAAACTCGCTACGCAAGCAGGTCACAAACGAACAGATCATAAAAGTTTTGGAAAAGATTTATGCGAAAGGTACCGCTATAGTTCGACTACATAAAGATACAGAAAAGATCAAGATCGAGAAAGGAGTACGGCAAGGCGATACAATTTCACCCAAACTATTTACAGCTTGGAGTTGGGAAAAGAAAGGTTTAAAGATTAATGGCGAATATTCGAACCACCTAAGATTTGCGGATGACAGTATTATTTCAGAAAGAGCAGGAGACTTGCAAGATATGCTGAGTGATTTAAACAAGTTCTTGCAAATCTGCCCCGAAGCTTTTCTAGTTCATCTTGGCCCATAGTTGAGCGATAAAAATGCGTTTCTGTTTAAGGTAGTTTAACAGTGACATCACAGTGACAGCACAGAGGAGAATGGAGAGATCAATGATTGGAATAACGCTGAGAGACCGAAAGAGAGCAAGTTGGGTGAGAGAGCAGACTAGAGTGAAAGATATTGTGGAAGCAGTAAAAGAGAGAAAGTGGAATTGGGCAGGTAAGTTAGTACGAACGACTGATGAGCGATGGAGCAAGTGTGTAACTGAGTGGACGCCGCGAGATAGGAAGCGTGGAAGAGGGAGACCAGACAGAAGGTGGAGAGACGAGATCGAAAAATTTGCAGGAGTGACGTGGCAGAGGATGGCGCGGTCGTGTGAATCATGGAATGCTATGAAGGAGGCCTTTGTTCAGCAGTGGACTCAGGATGGTTGCTTTGATTGATTGTGTGTGTGTGTGTGTGTGTGTGTGTGTGTGTGTGTGTGTGTGTGTGTGTGAGTATGCATATATGTATATATGTACAGGTATATGTTCATTCTGAAGGGATCTTCACCCCCCATCGCCGACCCCCGTCGTTCGAACTTGTCCAACTAGTTGTTGTTGTATTTTGTTTGATCCCTTTTTTTAATCCCCACGATTTGGTGAGGGCTTGTGTTGATATAGTTTTGGATAACACTAGAGTGTTTTGTTTAGTTAAAGGTTAGATTCGATACTAAACAAGGCACAATCGACTAGACTGTTTATTTCTATGATGATGGCCTTTTGATCAGTCCAGTCATATAACTTTAAGCAGAAGTGAGTCTACAAAAGGAGCTAACTGTTTGAAAGGATTAGTATATCACGTTGGATTGTGTACAGCTTTGTGTTATTCAGTTCCGAGTTAGAGTCTAGTTAGAATCCAGATCTTCGGTCGTCGTGTTTGTTATCCAACGCCCCACAAACATCTAAGTGTCCTTCTCTCGGAGACCTTATCAATTTTGTCTGTCTTTGTAATTCTTATTTTCATTTAACTCATTCTACAAATTTCAAGTTTGATCAGTGGTAATACATGTTCATTCAGGTTTCTAAAACTTATATCATTCTAATATGTTGGACACTTGATACTATTTCTCATATGTTTGTTATCTGCATTCTTGTATGTGGATTTTATATATTATCATGTGCCTTGTATTCAGGAAGCCTGTGATTATAGGTACATCTTGCAAATTCTATTCATTAGTATGATTCTTGGCGCTGTAACCGAAAGTCTGACACAGTATTGTAAAGCACTATAAACGTCATATATTTAATTTTATGTGTATAACATGTCAACTTGATTATATATTGCTTTTCTGATATTAAGACTGACTTTCATAATGCAATGTCTCTCCTCATTATGTTTAACCTTGATAATTTTCATAAATTTGAATTCATCTTCTTCCTTAATTAAGTTCTCCAACCATTTGTTCTTCATTAATGTACTTTTAACAATCTCATTACCATCCTTGCAGATATTACATATCTTTTCGGGTACAAATCTCTTACAGAATTCATTATCTCTCTCTCTCTCTCTCTCCCCATCCCTCCGTCCTCTTTCTCTCTCCCTCCCTCCGTCCTCTTTCTCTCTCTCTCTCTCTCTCTCTCTCTCTCTCTCTCTCTCTCTCTCTCTCTCTCTCCCCCCTCCCTCCGTCCTCTTTCTCTCTCTCTCTCTCTCTCTCTCTCTCTCTCTCTCTCTCTCTCTCTCTCTCTCTCTCTCTCTCTCTCTCTCTCTCTCTCTCTCTTTCCCCCTCGCTCTCTTTCCCTCTCTCTGTCTACCTTTGTCTATCTCTCTTTCTTATTAGTTGTAGTTATCACATCATTATTTATCGTTTTGATTCCTACATTTTCTTTGTTTTTTCTTTGAACCTGTTTGGTTTCCATTACTGTGTCTTTTTTACTTAAGTTATCGCGTATTACTTGTTCAAAGGATACAATCTTTAAAGTCTAATTTACAAATTAGTTCTTTCTGCCATTTAGTAATTCGTTGAAAAATGAGCATCGTTGATTCTTGTCAGCTTTCTTCTCTCTGTTGATGTTGATGAATACTTGCAATGCTTTTCTTTCTGGTGCATTCATGACATAGACAGTTTTATATGAAATTTGTTTCTGTATATACAGACAATCCACATTTTACAAACTCAGCATATTCTTCCAAATCAGTTACTAGGTGAGAAGAATATGACCAATTCAGAACAGTTTTAAGCAATTCTTGTTACCGGTACCTTGTCACAAAATTTAGATATTCATAACATGTTTCATGACTATTATCTACGATTGTCCAGCGATATCTTTCAGTTAGTAGTGGCTATTTAGTGAACCATTTTAAGAAGAGTAAACATATATAATTTTATACGCTAAGCGTTCCTAAACACATGTGCATCTAGTCACGTTGAATTGATCAATCATCTATTTCATATCGCCTTTTTCTCATGAGTGCAACAGGCAGTCGTGAGGTAGACATTCTTTTTCTGTGCGAGTCATGTGCCCGCATGATAGCGATAAAAAGAAAAGAAAAAGCGAAGAAAAAGGGTAGTATGATATTATTACTTAGCCACCTTGACAGCAACAGACAATGAATTTCATACTCTTTATTTCATTTTTCATTTTTATTCTTTTTATTATTATTATTCATGGTTCGTTTTGATTAGTTTTCATGTTTTATGTCATACTTGTTATTGTCATTTTTTCTTTTATTTACCTAATGAGTTGGACGAGGATTTGGCATTGTCTTCTTTTTCTTAGAAATGAAGTGGGGATATGCAGTATATGGCAACTCCTCCACTCGCGATCAACAGTGGTTGAGCGTTGGTGATGGAGAAGTGAATATTTTGACAAAAGTGAAAGACAAGATAACTAGGGAAGTGTCAGCGATAGCGTTGCTGTTGCTGTCATCGCTGTCGTTATGGGAACAAACTCTTCGTTGTCATTTATGCGATCAGTTTCCAGAATTCCCATCAGCTTGACAGGCGTCGGCATCGTATCTATCAACATCAAAATACGACTGCAGGATCTACCACCTACTGACATCTACTTACCCAACACATTTACAGCCACAACCACCATCAGATACTCCACATGCAGATCAACAGATCAGTTGTCATCAAATTCGGCCTCATCACCAACTCCAGCAGAGAGCAGCGGTAATCATGGTGAAGCTAAAAGGAATATTAGGGGGACAATCACTGGGAAACAGTCAACTTTGGGACATATTTGCCGTTGTAGATTTAGTAGAAAGGTTCAAAACGACCACAAAATCACCTTTGCTTCCTTAGTGCAAGTGAACCCAAGGCAGCATGGTCTTAATAGTGGGGACAGTAGCAACCATTAAGTTAGCATTATTGTGCCGATTATTGAGAAATTCTCAACACTTAATGGAGTGTTTACTTCTATACTCATCATACACTTCTGTATCCTTATTATGAAAAAATAAAGACATTTCATGTAAGTCTGACTGAGGTTGATTACGTAACATCACCTCTGATGCAACTGTTACTAAAGACTTTCTAGAAACCAGCATTGACGTCATAGCTTGGCTCTATGGATCCCGATGTAGCGTGGGAGGTTGTTAACTCAGTTGACCATGTTGATGATGTGCTTAGCATTCGGGTTCTGGAGACTTGCAGCAGCGTGGTATTCGTTTAGGTTTTATTGTGGCGGACGCCAACTATTGTACGAAAGATCATGATAATGAAATAAAAAGACGCATTACAGTTGGTTGGAAAGTGTTTGGTAAGTATAATAAAATCCTGAGAGGCTCTCTGTCTTTATGTTTGAAAAGTAAAGTTTACAATCAATGCATTCTGCCAGCAATAATCTACAGGTGTGAGACTTGGAAGCTGACGAAGGCGATGGAAACAACGCTAAGGACTGCACAGAGAAGAATGGAGAGATAAATGATGGAAATAACACTGAGAAACCGAAAGAGAGCAAGTTGGGTGAGAGAGCAGACTAGAGTGAAAGATATTGTGAAGGCAGTAAAAGAAAGAAAGTGGAAACGGATAGGTAAGTTGGTGCGAACGACTGATGAGCGATGGAGCAAGTGTGTAACTGAGTGGACGCCGCGAGATAGGAAGCGTGGAAGAAGGAGACCAGAGAGAAGGTGGAGAGACGAGATCGAGAAGTTTGCAGGGGTGACGTGGCAGAGGATGGCACGGTCGTGTGAATCATGGAATGCTATGAAGGAGGCCTTTGTTCAGCAGTGGACTCAGGATGGCGGATTTGATGCATATATATATATATATATATATATATATATATATATATATATATATATATATATATATATTATATATATATATATATATATATATATATTATATATATATACATATATATATACATATATATATATAATATATATATACATATATATATATATACATATATATATACATATATATATGTGTGTGTAGAAATATATGCATGTATACACACACAGGTACCATTAATCTCTATTATTTCTGAATCATATGGACGTGGTGACAACTTGTGGGAAATATCCAGTTTAGGATTTAATGTTTGTAAAATCCAGAGAGAAAGCGGGGGAAATAAGGATATAAATTTCCATCGAGTGATTAGCATGTGAAGGTGAAATGAAGGGTAAAGATGAAGGTTTTTTGTCCAGTTGGCTTTAGTCATTGCAAGGTCTTCTGCGGTAGACGACTTCTGGCAAGCATATTTCATCAGGTGGAGCATTTACGATACGCCTGAGTCTTTTAGCCCATAAAAGACTTATTAACGACATAAATCTGCGACCTAAAGATATATGCGTCCCACAAATCCCTGGAAGGTATCAGCCCGCTGTAAGACAGTACTTCTAAGTGCAGGCTACTACGCACGAGAAAGGGTGAAATATAAGGATTTTTCGTAGCGGACGGGGTGGAGAAGCGAGAGTAACGGCTGGACCAAAATATCTTTGCGTCTGGGGAGGTGGGAACGTTGGACGAGGTACTTAAAGTGTAGAGAGAACGAAAGGAAGAAACGCTGAAATGTAAAGAGAAATTAAACCGGAAGTAATGAAAAAAAGCTGGTTTGCCAACGGCTGGCTGCACATGGCAGAGGCTTTATCCAAAATTAAGCTATTTAGATTGTTTTATGGTGATAGATAATGTCAATGATACATACGTATAACTAAACTATAGTACGTAAATAGAACAGTAGAGTTGGTTGAGTACGAAGAGAGAACGCGGAAGAATTGAAAAGTGATTGAGCTGGAGGACGGGGATAGAGAAAAAGAAGAATGAAAATATGTATGTATTTATGTATATGTATGTATGTATGCATGTATGTATTTATGTATGTATATGTATGTATGCATGTATGTATCTGTATGTATGTATGTATCTGTATATATGTATTAATGTATGTATTTATGTAGATATGTATTTGAATGTGTGAGTGAGTGTACGTGTGTGTAAATGGCTGTTCGTGTGTGTCGGTATGTGTGCGTTTTGGTGGTGTGTAGTAAGGTAATGCAAGTATGAAAATAGATCAAATGAGAGAGAATGAAAGAAACACGTTGTGAAAAAAGAAAAATAAGTAGGGGAGAGAGAGAGAGAGAGAGAGAGAGAGAGAGAGAGAGAGAGAGAGAGAGAGAGAGAGAGAGAGATAAAGGGGAGAGGAAGAGAGATGGTAGGACGAGAGAGTGAAATTTGAGAAAATGTAAAAAAGTATATATATATATATATATCAGTAGCATTTGCGACTTCAGAACTCCAGGGAATGTAATAGAGAGCAAAAACGACAACAGGTACTGGATGTGTACAAGAACAGAATGGAAACGCTTGTTTAAAGTGAAACAAAGCTTGTTTGGAGTGAAAAGGAATTCAACAAAGGAGGTGAACAGGGAGTTGAGGGAGGAAGTGTTCGTACTGAGGACGTGGAGGACTGTGTTTGGAGATGCGAGAGAAGTCGTGGCAATTATGCTGACGAAGGAAATGGCAAAAGACGTGAGAGAGTGCGGAAGTGTGGGGTCGGAGAGACCTATTGTGTGTTATCGCAGATAAAATGATTCCAAATGATGGTATTTTTTCTCTTTAAAAGGATGATTTTCTCTTGGGGAATGTATATATTTTTCGGCACATCACCGTGGACGTGGAAAAAAATTATAGTTCATTTTGCTTGATATAATTGAAATAAGTGTGGAAATAAAGAACTTTTTTCTCTCATTTAGGCAGAGGGAATACTCTGTTTCTTATCATGGAAAACGCAGTTTGTCATTGAAATATACACTCAAGAATAACTGCGGAATTGGCATGGATTGAATGGTCCAATGTGCATACTTGCCCACTGCGATATGTCGAATTGGGTGGTGTATGTAAATCTACGGAGTTGCGTATTCTCGTTTGAATCCGGCGACGATTTTGGCGTCTGTGTCCAAGTGTGGTGGCGTGGACAAGCTGACCCCTTGGTAAGGTTCTGGATGAAGTCGTGAAGTACGAGGCTTGACCCGCACCCTTGAAATGTTATAGGTACATCACCATGAAGCACGAACCAATTCCTCACCTTATCTTGCCTCTCCCAGGCACCCTAATCTCATGAGATTGATCTCACCCTTTCTTGTGTATGTTTCACTTTAGCCTAACCCTACCTCACCTCGTATTATCATTGGACCTTACACCACACCATTCACCAGTCCTTTGTAGGAGCCCATTTTTTAATCCTGCATCAACCGAGCTGAGGCTTTACCCAGCGGCCTTTGCTGGCGCTCTTTGTGTATACAAAAGCGAACAGGCGAATTACCAGGATGTTTATCCTGGTGGCAGGCCAGGGGGCAGGTGCTTTGACGAAGACAGTGAGAGAGAGAAAGAGAGAGAGAGAGAGAGAGGGAAGGAGAAGAATGGGGTTCAGAGTGGGTGGCTGGGTAACGAGTGTATGCTTGTTACTGTACGTGCACTCAGGTAGAGGAGCCTAGTCGGAGGACTATTCTCGTCCTTCTTGACTTATTCTGAGACCCAGGCGGCGTGACCTGCCGCGGATTGGCTGGCAGGCGTCGGTAGCATACAGGACGCCCGCTCATTGGCTGCCGGATGGGGTGGGTTGCTATTTCCTTGGGTGCATGCGGGTGGGCGGAAGGCGGGACGGAAGGATACCGGATGTTAGTGCGCGGATCATACATACCTCGATGGGTATCAAGAGAATCGGATCGAGGTACCATGGGGACGGCCTTGGTAGACGGCGGTAGGCGGAGATGTGTTCCTTTCTTCTTCCGCAATAAATCCAATTTCTTTGTAATATTACCATATTTTTTAAATTTAACTTTTTATATGATTTTCGTGCCATATGAAGTCCTTGTAAAAAAAATCCTTATCCTCCAGAAAAATACATTCCATTCCATTCAATGATTTGATTCAAGCCTTCATACTCGACTTTCAAAATAACTTTTTCTTGATGTTTTGCAGTAAATCATGCGTGTTCGTATTCGCTATGCTAACCATTTATTTATCTGTAAAGCAAGCCTTCCATCTGCTGCACAAATTTCAGGAAATATTCAGAAGACTAAATATTGAGAAAGTACATCTTACACATAGTGATTTAGCTGTTGTATACACCCCCCACACACACATACACACACACACACACACACACACACACACACACACACACACACACACACACACACACACACACACACACACACACACACACACACACACACACACACACACACACACACACACACACACACACACACACACACACACATATATATATATATATATATATATATATATATATATATATATATAGTCCGCATTAAGTGGGAGGTTGCTATTTATTATTTTGCCTTTAGTTCTTTCCCCACCGGAATGCGTAGGAATAGGCCAAATATTCGTTCCCCAATATTAAGATGATAATAATCATAATGGTAATAATAATGATGATAATAATTGTAAAAATAATTACAGTAATAATGATGGTGCTGGTGATGATAACAGCAACAACAATGAAAATAATAATAATAATTAATGATGATGATAATAATAATTTATAATAATGATAATGCATTCTCCCTACCTGAGTTTCCCTCCAGAGAATGGGTTGGAAGACCGCAATCCATCGATAACCATTTCTTACTATTCAGAAACGAAAAAGGAAATTTCCAAGCTAACGAGTAATGCCAGCTACAGGAAGCCCAGTTTTGTAACTTTTTTAATGCTCTTATATTTAGCCCCAAAACTGATTAACTTAGATTTGTAGTTATTCATCTTTCACAATCTAGATGGACAAGAAATGAGATAATTTTAAATTTGACTTGAATTAGCCTGGACTGTTTTAAAGGAAGTCCCAGGATTTATTTTTTCGTTTGGGATGACCTTGAATTTGACCGGAAAACTCCTACCCTGAAAGTTTTATACATGTTCTTGATGTTTGGTTGTAATATTGTTAACAAACAAACAAACATGCAACCAGACAAGCTTCCAAAATCAATACGTCGCCGCCCCCCGAATCCATCCGGGTGAAGTAAAAAGTTAAAAGTCATCTCAGGTTGGCCAAGGGGCTGCCAAAACAAGCTACCCAAAATAAAACCTTGTCTTCACCCATCATATATACACATACATGTGTAGGTATGTGTGTACATGTACACACACACACACACACACACACACACACACACACACACACACACACACACACACACACACACATACGCACACACGCAAACGACTTGCGAGTATTGTGGTTAGCGTCGAGGAATGACGACGACTCAGCACTGGGATCGAGCTTTTTTAAATTTTACTAACTCTGCAAAATGTTATTGTTCCCCGTTAGCAATGGGAGGATGTATATATATATATATATATATATATATATATATATATATATATATATATATATATATATGTGTGTGTGTGTGTGTGTGTGTGTGTGCGTGTGTGTGTGTGTGTTTGTTCTCAACCGACAGAGTAATAAATTTCGATTACGTGTCCAGTACATTATCTTAGATCATGGTGACTGTCATGGACACACACAGACACACACACACACACACACACACACACACACACACACACACACACACACACACACACACACACACATAGTCCGGGTTCGAATCCCGCCAGGGGCTGAAATAATTTCATTATCGCTTTGGTGCGAGTCGTCACTCCAACACTCGTGGGCGGGAGTTGGGGGTGTGTGTGCGTGTAAGGTCACAGCAATACCCATAGATCGGTCATATATGGGCTTTGATCTCCGGGAGGGAAATGGCAGTCGATCACGAGTCCAACACGTGATTCAAGACCATGGGGAATCACACATACACACACACACACACACACACACACACACACACACACACACACACACACACACACACACACACACACACACACACACACACACACACACACACAGTAGATATGGCCCATATGTATATATATATATATATATATATATATATATATATATATATATATATATATATAATATATACAGATGGATAAGGTTCATGAACCAGCTGTGTGTTCTTCAGATGGAGGTCAAGTGTTTAGAGGTTGGAAATATGCCAAAATGGTTACAATTTATATTTATAAAGATGAAAAAGAGGGACCAATGAATTATAGACTGTTGCCCTGGAAAGTATTGCTTGGTATGATGCGGTAGAACTGTAGAAGGCAAATTTACTAAATATGTAGATAAGGAAGAATTTAGTAGATAATCAATTTGAATTCAGAACACGAAGGTCGTGTGTATGTTAAACTTGTTGATTTTATACTTCGGAGTGATCAATGTTTTGCAAGATATGGATGGCTGGACAGTGTATACTTGGGTCTGGGGGAAGGCTTTGGTAAGGTATCGTGCAAAAAGTTGAGATGGAAATGGAAACATACAGGACTTACAGGGATTCTGCCGAAATCTGCCGGAGTCGATGAAGGACTCTGAGAATTTTAAATTATAGAACAGTGCTGGCACCGTTAATCTTCCAAACTACGTTAATATTGTTATGAATGGAACGAACAGTTAACACCGATTATTTGCTGAAGAAGCCACAATCATAAAGAGAAGTAAAGATGGGAGTTATTTTGGGTTATTACAAGAAGATATTTGCATATGATATATGAATGAAGCCAGAAATGAAAAAAATAATCTAAATGCAAAAAATATTGGAAATGAGTAAAATTAAGAAAAGTCAGCATTACACTAAAAGAAAAAAAAAACTGAAAAATGTACGAGAAAGACTACAAGGGAGGCTTACAAAATGTTGACGATTATAAAAGTAGCACTCCGTTAAACGGATGAGGATATTATGCAGAAACGCTTAAAAAGAAAAAGAAACTGATTTTCCTCCAGATTTTAGTGCCCTGCAGTGGTATGGTCTCCACACAGAAAGAATAGGCGTGAGAAGAAGAAATGTTGAAGTCAATGACAATAAGATAAATATATTAAGTCAATAAATGAATAGAATAAGATAGCGAGGGAGGGAGAAAGAGGGGGTAAAGAAACAATCTAAAAGTAGTTATGAAAATGATTCTCTCGCGTACACGCGCAAACACACACACACACACACACACACACACACACACACACACACACACACACACACACACATACGACTTGACGGAGCAGTGGTAGAATTTGCGGACGCCACTACGGCGGTCCGGGTTCGAAGCCCGCCCGGGTCTGAAATAATTTTAGTATCGCTGCGCTGCGAGTCGTTTCTCCAACTCTCTTGGGCGGGGAGTTGTGTGTGTGTGTGTGTGTGTGTGTGCGTGCGTGTAAGGTCACAGCATTACCCATAGATCGGTCATATAAGAGCTCTGAGCTCTCTTTTGGGAGGGAAATAGCTGTCGATCACGAGTCCAACACGTGATCCAAGACATGATGAATCTCACACACACGCACACACACACACACACACACACACACACACACACACACACACACACACACAAACACACACACACACACACATATATATATATATATATATATATATATATATATATATATATATATATATATATATATATATATATTCACACATTGTATGTGTTTGTGTGTATTCTAATGCACTTCAGCAGCAATTTCTCTCTGATATAGGTGGTTTTAAAGTCAATAGCATTTTTAGTGTCGATTATCTTATCATGAAAGTGTTTATTTCTTCTGATCGGGCCTTGATAAATGTAGGGGATGTACTAGTCTGGGACATGATGATAAAGTTAGTGATATCGATGGGAACGTTTGATAACCTTGAGTTACATTGACTCTTTGTGCAGCCAGCGGGTCTTACAATGTGTATACTGTATATACTTTGCATTATGGGCATACTTAACTATTTTAAGAAGCTCATCAATGTGGGTGCGCTCTGTTTGATGCTTCTGAATGAGAGTCGACGCCGTGTGGTGCTTAACAGTTGTTTATTTTCTTTGATGAGCCACTTCCGGGGTAAGTTTTTCATCTCTACCGAACAAAGATCTTGCTATGTCTTTTTAGTTGTGTCAGTTCTTGTTACAGTGGGAAGGTGAAACTGACGCCACAGTGTTATGGTATGGTAGTTCGAATCCTGGACATCTGCGCGATGGTCATAGAAAAAAAAATTATATAGATCTATATATATATATATATATATATATATATATATATATATATATATTGTGTGTGTGTGTGTGTGTGTGTGTGTGTGTGTGTGTGTGTGTGTGTGTGTGTGTGTGTGTGTGTGTGTGTGTGTGTGTGTGTGTGTGACATGGGCCATTGTTCACTTCTTAAACGGCATGTCGAGCTCCATCTGACAAGGAATGCGATGGCACCATGGGTCACCAAGAAGTTCATTAGCAAAGAAATAAGATCATACTGCCATAACCTCCCAAACTAGGCTGGGTAGGAGTCTGATATATTGTGTCCTAAAGCCGTGATGGGATCAGCGCAGCTGACCGTGCACACAGGACATGTGGGCATGTTGCATGGTGAGGCAAGGAGCGGCATCCATCAATGCATGAGAGGACATTCTGCTTCAAATATCCGTGTACTGGCCTACCTGTACAGATGCACAAGGGATAGTGTCTCTCCTAGAAAAGGAGACTCTTAGAGTAGCCGCTTGTATGTCACGATCCAGTACAATGTACACTGTTGTCACTCCATCCAGGAGGATTCTCGAGGCGAGGGATTGTTTTCGACCGAATTCCTTCCAAGGGACTGGATTAGTTGACTTTTTTTTTTTTATGAGGGCAATGATTTTTAAAGTTTGTAAAGAATTAGGTCAACGTTGATGTCAGGGTCATAGGAAATATGAAAATATATATATTTTTATCGTAACTTCCTCAGATATTGTCTGATTTAATTCAAACTAAAACCTAAATGATCGATACTTTGTTTCACCTATAACACTGTATATTGTATTAAGAAATGTTGCATATTTTGAACTTTGAAGTTGCCTTGGAAGGTCAATGGTTAAGTTTTAGAGGGCTTTAACTAAAGAACTGTTCACACATTTACTATTATCAACATATAGGAAGTCGTATACAGCCTTCCATTTAATATCAAGACCTTTCCCATGAGTGAACTTAAAAGGTCAAACTTGGACCACCACGTTGATAGAACAATTCGTCATTAAACTACATTAAAACAGCGACTGCTGGGCGAGATGTGCTGTACGTGGTACCACTTGGTCCTATTGTTATTCCAGTACCTAGTTTCTATTTTCCAGTTTGGCGGATGGGTTTACTGAAAAAGAAATAACTTGTATACTTTATTGAGGATATTTTTTATTATTATTATTTTGGTGGATGGCAAGCTCCTCGCACTGTAAAGACAGAGTAAAACAGAATAATTTTCTGCAGTTACTCATAAATAGATATGAAATCGGTTCAACAAAGGCAGTCGTGAACCAAATGAAAGCCTTTGATTATGCTGCCGACGCGTGCATATGGAATATGTATGAAAGATGAAGACTGTTATAGGTGTTCATAATGTTAGAAAGGGGTCATGACGCATGCGCGGTTTGGTGGAGGAGATGGTTGAAAATAGTGTATTTACTTAATTTATTTATTATAAAATATACAAGTATCGGTAGCACTTGTTAAGTTGTTTACGATGATTGATTGGTCTGTATATTCAGCCATTTTTTTATGTATTTTTTGGCATCTTTTAAACATCTCGTCATATTCAGTTGTCAATTTATTCTTCCGCCACACACTAAGAAGTTTACTTTGCCGATTGTATATTCAGCCTTACAATAGTTCTGAGGACAACTACCATATCACATCTTTCTTTTCTTTCGTCAAATGTTGGCAGTTCTTGGTTATCTAGTCGTCTTTTGTATGCGCTTCTCCATGGGTGAATAGGAAAAGACATGCGCATTCGTGTAGAAGAAATTCGTGATACTTGAGGTATGCGTTAATGTACTTGTAACATACTTCGAAGAAGACAACTAGGCGCAAGGAGTCGGCGGAGGGAGTCTAAATGCGGCTTGCAGGTTCAACCGCATTGCCCCGTTTGCTCGTGGGCAAATTGCCACAGGATGTTAGTAAACACTACCCGGATCTACCAGTGTCTTGGACATCAAACAAGCTGCAGGAAATAAAGGGCTGTGGACACAACATAAAGAAAAAAGTGTCGGTCTTCTTGTCGTCATAGGAACTATGGGGGCTGTCCTCGCAGTTCGTAGGAATGGTGAGGCAGACCTTAAAAGGGGAGAAGTTGGTCGTTTGTTGAAAGTAGTTACATATATTGTAGATGTATAAACTCTATAGTAAAATATGGTATTTAGAGAATAACAGACAGGATCACGAGCATAACTCCTTTCCTGTATAGAACAAGTATGTAAGCACACACACACACACACACACACACACACACACACACACACACACACACACACACACACACACACACACACACACACACACACACACACACAAAATATATGAGAGTTGTGTACAGAATAATGAAAGTAGTGGACGCAATCGACAAGGTGTGGGATACAAGAAATACTATAGGACATAAATAAGAAAAAATAGAACCACAGGCCCCATGAATAAAGCTTATATTCCATATATTATAATTAGGTAATTCTAGAAAGAAAGAGACCTATAACTCATACGTGCATTAATCTAACCTGCAGCCATGTGGCGCAGTCGGTAACGCTTAGGAACACGGGTCGGGATGTCTCGGGTTCGAACTGTGGCACTGTCAGAAATATTTTGGATGCTGGCAGTCACCGCAGAAACCATCACCGTGGTGGAGTGGGGGCGATGCTGATGACCCAGTGACAACAATGCACAGAAATGCAATTACGTGGACTTAGACAAACGAGATTCGTAACCGGTAGATATATGGAACCTGTCTGTTGCGCATTTCCCGGTTCGACATTGTTTTGATAAAGTCACGCACGTGGGTGAATGCGCGCGCGCGCACGCACACACACACACACACACACACACACACACACACACACACACACACACACACACACACACACGACTTGATGGCGCAGTGGTAGAGTTCCCGGCCGCCGCTACGGCGGTCTGAGTTCGAATTCCGCTCAGGGCTGAAATAATTTCAGTATCGCTGCGCTGCGAGTCGTTACTCCAACTCTCGTGGGCGGGAAGTTGTGTGTGTATGTGTGTGTGTGTGTGTGTGTGTGTGAGGTCACAGCATTACCCATGAATCGGTCATGAGCTCTGAGCTCTCATCCGTGATGGTAGTAGCTGTCGATCACGAGTCCAACACGTGATCCAAGACCATGGTGAATCACACACACGCGCGCGCACACACACACACACACACACACACTCACACACACACACACACACACACACACACACACACACACACACACACACACACACACACACACACACACACACACACACACACACACACAGGAGCGTTCAGTGTTTGTATACCCCATAACGCACGGTTTCGGGTCGCCTCGATCTGGAAAGATAAATGTCGCCCGAGCGTTGATATCATGTTAGTGAAGAAGATTAGTTAGTTACTGAAAGGTGCTAGTCCGTAGGCAGACACTCACTGGGGTATGTATGTTTTTACTCTGGAGTACAAAATGTCAGAAGCTGGTTTAACGCTAACGAGTTAGAGAAGAGAACGAAAGAGAAGAAAGCTCGACAAAGTAATTTGTATCTTTGTGCTACGACCCTCGCCTATATTCGTTCTGTGATGACACGGGACGACGGGTCGAGCGGCCGGGTACTGCTTTTACAGTGTTCCACTGTCCTCTGCTTCCGAAAATAATCTTTTGTCCTTCCTCTGATGAGGCTTGGACCGCGTCCCACGCTCGTGAGTAGGAAGGAGTTTGTGTTGAGGTTTGGCTTACCCCTCCGGCATCTCTCCATCCACTTTTACTCGGCGCTGCTCCCTTTCAGTGTCATATATTCGTAAGGTGACACCATCTCAGGTACTGTCATTTGCTCACCACATGGCATCAAATCACGTCATGTCATGTAGTCATCAGCTCTGGCACCTGTTTGGACACGAACACCTACTTATCAACTGGTACCCGCCTACACATTGGCGCCTACTCATCGCGTCACACCTTCTCATTCTGTGACACCAATTCACTTACTGGCACCCACCCACCCACTCCCACCTACTCTCCCGTTGTCACCTACTCATCGCACTGGCAGTCGTCCAACGACGTCGACTGAGGCAGTAACACTAGGTGCGTTGGACGGGTCCGCAGCTCCTACTGGCACGTTCTCTCTCACTGACACACCTCCTCTTTGAAAGGTGCCCGCTGGCACGTACTGTCTTGTACGTATGCCCACTGTTACCAGGGGTGTGTGCCACCCCCCCTTGCCATATGTATTCCACACCTCTCTGCGATAACTACCCCTATCACTAGAAAACAGACATCCTAGTTAGCGTTTCTGGGAGTGAATCAAGGAATTATGGTAGAACTTGCAACTATTTAGAATTTGTATAGATAGGTATGGAAAGACAAACGGAGAAGATACACAGAATTTTGAAAGTGTTTTTCTGGTGTTAACTCCTGAGAAAACAATTCGAAACCGGTCGATTGAAGTGTTACAGTCCCAATAAATTATGGCACTTTCAAAGTCCCGTGCTATCCTTCCCTCGTCTTCCCAAAACTTGCAGCATTTTGTGATTTGTGGCTTCGATTTTGTGATTTGACGTTTTGTTTATACACAACGCAAGACAGCGTGAGGATAGACAGTCGAAGTTGGTCTGATGTTACTGAAGATGTGGACGAATGAAAAAAAATATAGCCAATCAGAGGACGCATACTAGCTGTCACAATGATCCACGAGGTCGAAAGTTCATTCGGCGAAGGTGGTAATCCTTCGTATTCAAAAGTTACTATATCCCACTGGCTAAAGACTACAACATTGCAAAACATGAAATCATTATCTTAAAAAAATCTTTAGGATCCTAAGGTTACTGAGAAATTAAATATATTACAACAGTGACACTAATCTTCAGTGCTGCTTTAGTTTTTGTATTGTTGAAGCTGTTGGTTCGAACATTCAAACAGGACAGGGGAAGCACATCGACGACAAGCATTTCACCAACGTCCTTGGAGACAACTCAAAGTCACACCTTTTTGCTTCTTCGCGGACTGGTCAACATTTAGCCAAGTGACGTCACTTGCATTTTTTTTTCTTCTCTCATGAATTCATTAACCCCTTCAGTACCGGGTGACACCTCTCATTTACTGCTGCTTTCCCACACGCCTCTAGAGATTTTAATTTCCGTGGTACCACTCCGGTAGTAAAGAGGATCTAACCTATCTCAGTGAATCCCATTTTCCACGTGTCTTTTTTTATATTTTCGTTTCTTTCTTTCTTATTGGCTTTTTCTTTTTGTTTTCTTTCTTTTCTTTTTTCTTTTTCTTTTCCTATTTCTTTTTTCTTTCTTCTTTTTGTATGACTTTATTCTTTCTACCTTTCTTTTTTCTTTAATTCGGACTTAAGAAGGAATTTTATATCTGACTTTCAACAGTGTAATTTTTATAGGAATTGTGAGTTTCACCTGATTGAAGCCAACCACTTGTTATAAATATTTTCTTATAGTTATATTTCAGCATGCAATACATAAACAAAAACGAGTATTTTTTCGATTGAAGGACACAGCATATCTCACTTATGTTCGATAATCTCATAACATCATCACTTGGACATAAGCAGTTCTAAGTGTGTCCCTGGGAATCTACAGATGATATGCGACGTCAGGCAGATGTTAGGATTCCCTTAGTTTTGCTCCTGACCAGCATCGGGCCGACGACCTCTTGACAGGGATAACCCCTGCTCACTACCCCCTCCCTCCTCTCTTTCTCTTTCGCAAACACACACACACACACACACACACACACACACACACACACACACACACACACACACACACACACACACACACACACACACTCTTACACTTATTTGCTTAGGACGGTCCGTCGTTATTGACGACGACAGTGCTTCGGTGAGGTGAGATGAGGTGAGTGAGGTTGGGTGGTGATGCTGAGGTCTTTGTCACTGGTGCCAGTGGAGCCCAAATTTTTACCCGCATATCCTTCCACACTCCAGGCAAGTCAGATTTGGATCCGTTGTTAAGCTGATGTCTTTTTGCTCGCCTGTTGTCTCGTGCTTGATTGCGAGCAGACTTAAGATGTTTGACTCCTTGTGAACACTTTGTATGCCATGAGTCGCGATCAGAGGCGATGATTTCGAGAGCAGTTGGTGTGATGTTACACCTCTTGAGTGTGTTTTTATGTGATCTTTGTAGCGCTTTTTCTGACCCCCTGCATTGCGACGTGCATCAGGTAGTTGCCCGTAAAGAATTTGTCGGGGAAGGCGGTTCTTAGGCATGTGAATGACGTGTCCCACCCATTGGACCTGTCGCTTTGCTAGCAGTGTTCCTAAGCTTGAGATTTGTGCACGTTGCAAGATTTCAGTGTGTGGTATTTTGTCTTGCCATATTATGCCCAGGATTCTTTGAAGACGCCGTATGTGAAAGGCCTCCTGAGCTTTCATATGACGTCTGAAGTTGGTCCAGGTTTCTGAGCTGTTGAGTAGGGTGGAGATAGAGACGGATCTGTAGACGGATATTTTGGTTTCGGTTCGAAGGTTTCCATTGTCAAATACCCGAGAGCATGTACTGCCAAAAGATGCAGATGCGAGGTGAAATCTTGACTGAACTTTCAAAGAAATTATCCAACAACAAATGCAGGAAAATACTAAAGACACGGTTATTCAAGGAATCAAAGAGAAAGAAAATTGGGTTAGAGATACAGTAGAAAAAATACATAGTAGTATATGGTATAAAGGAAAAGCATAACCTAGTTAGGTATTTGAGAGAAAAAGAAAAGGAAGAAATAACAAGAAAAAATCTTAAAGCAGTACAAGACGAAGAGCAAAAATAGAAAAGGAAATAAAAGAAGTGCATAGAATGGGGCAATACTAAAAAAAAAAAAAAAAAAAAAAAAAAAAAAATTCTACCTCTAAAGATAAAATTTAGATCACAATTGGTAGCAGAAGTATTAGCAAAAACAGGAAGTTTGGTAAATAGTGAAACCTATAAAAATATGGATAAAAAAAGAAATTAACAATGAGGAAAACAGAGAATATACTAAGAAGTGAAGATAAGAATAAATAAATATACAAATAAAATAGAATAAAAGAGGAAAGAACGGAGATCGAAAAGGAGTTCTATTGAGGCTGAGAAAATGGTATACATAAAAAAAAAAAAAGGAACAGAGAACGAGATAGAGGAAATTTTGTTTTTATTTATACCAACATAGACGATTTGATCTCAGGATTAAATGAACTAAATGATCATCTGTCAGAAGAAAAAACTACAGGTATAATGGGAATTGTGGAGACATAATTAAGGGGTCCACTACCACCAAATAGTGTTGGACAAGGATTATATAATCACTGGGTGAAGTTATGTTTTTGACTAAGAAAAACTTAAATGTGACCAAGGTTATAGAGGGAGAAAACAGTGTGGAAATGATCATGATAAAAGTTGAAAATAGTGACATGAAAAGTAGAAAGTTTGTGGTGACTTTTGTGCCCCCCAAAAACGGGTTCTTGGAAAGAGCGATTATTTTAAAATGTTAAAAGACACAGGGCATTCATTAAATGAGATGCTGAAAGACGGAGGAAACGAAGTATTTATGGAAGATTATAACTGCAAAGAAATATATTGGGAAGGTGGAGAGGACCTTTGAGGAAATATATTACGTGACATGACTATAGAATATGCAATGACACAATGGGTAAAAATAGCAGATATAGAAATGATGAAAAACCGTCGAGACCTGAAATTGTGGATAAAATCGAATACAAGACACCAATTGGGAGGAGTTTGAACTAAAAGAGGAAATATATATATGAAAAAACGAGAAATACAGAAAATGAAGACTGATGTATAACAAAACGGACTTTGAAAAACTACAACAAAGAAACACAAGTGGAAGAAAAATGGACGTTTTTGAAAGAAATCTACAACGAAGGCGTGGTTAAATATGTACCAAGACAAAAACATGAAAAGGTGTATATTAAGTGCTGGTTTAACAGAAGGTGCAGTGAGGCGAAAGATAGAAGAGATCAAGCTTAAAAAACATGAAGGATAAAAACCTTGTAAAGTGAATAGATATATCAATCTAAGATCAATCTAAGGAATGAATATGTAAAAGTACGAAGGGAGGAAAAAGAAATTATGAAAAATACAATAGAAAAAGGTAAGGACCAACCAAAATTATTCTATAGATATGTGAACAGTAAGCTAAACTTAAAAAAAAAAAAATAGTAAGATTACGCTAAGGGAATATAAAAAACACAGATATGGAAATGGCTGAAGTCATAAACAAGCAATTCAAGTCTGTATTCACTAGAGAAAATATAGAGTATGGTGATGAAAGAAGTGAACTGAGGTCCCCGCCCATGAGAGGAATAATTGTAACAAGAAGTAATGGACCAAATAATAAAACTTGATGTCAGGAAATCGCACAGCCCGGATGGAATTGCGAATTGGATACTAAAAGGATGTGTAGATGAACTAATAGACAAAGGTGATAAGCTGCTCACTCAAAGAAGGAAAAATACCGGAAGGCTGGAAAAATGCCAATATGATACCGATATATAAAGGGGGAAACAAGGAAGACCCAACAAATTACAGACCAGTTTCCCTTACAAGTACAGTTGTCAAAATTTGTGAAAAAGTTATTATAAATAGATGGACAAAATATCTGGAGGAAAACAATATATTAAATCTGAAACAATTCGGCTTTAGAAGGGAAAGGTCATGTGCCACAAATTTGATCTGTTTCTACTCAAGACTAATATAATACAAGAGGGAAGGATGGGCTGATCGTGCTTTCCTAGATTTACAAAAATCTTTTGATAAAGTACCACACAAAAGTTATTAAAAAACTGGAAACCATAGGAATGATACAAGGAAAAGTATTGAAATGGATGGAGGATTTCTTGCATGAAATAAAAATGAGAATAATACTCAGAGGTAAGAGTTCTCTTTGGGAAGAGGTGATTAGTGGTGTCCCACAGGAGATCAGTATTGGCTCCGATAATGTTTGCTATTTATGTAAATGACATGGAAAAGGGTGTAGAATGTTACATAAACTTCTTTGCAGATGACGCAAAACTGATGAGGAAAGCACAGAAACGGACTGTGAGTCGCTACAGAGAGATCTAAACAGGGTTTGGGAATGGATTCAGAAGTGGGAAGTGAACTTCAACATTAAGAAATGTAGCATAATGGAATTTTGAAAAAACAAAAAAGATCAGGACAATATAAAATCGGTACAAAGGAAGTAAAGAGAGTTCTGAAAAAGATCTAGGAGTAGTTATCACAGAAGACATGACTCCTGATAAACAAACAAATAAAATGTTCGGAGAAACCTACAACTTACTAAGATGAATGAAGATGGCCTTTACCTATTTGGACGAAAACATTGTGAAAAAATACTAGTCATACTGATAAGGCCTAAATTGGAGTATGCAGCGGCACTATGGACACCCAGCACTAAAAAGAATATAAAGAAAATTGAAAGAATCCAAAGAGCAATCACAAAGATCTCCACAACACTTTCAAAACTGTCATATGAAGAGAGATTGTGAAGCTGAAATTACCGACTCTGGAACAAAGAAGAGAAAGAGGTGACCTATTGACCACCTTTAGAATCATGAGAGGCATGGAAGTCCTTATAGAGAAGACTTACTAAGCTGGAATAAGAGAAATACGTAAGGACATGAAAAGAAAAACAAAAAGGACAGTTATATAAGGGACCTAAAAAGAGCAGCTTTCCACACAGGGTAGTGGATGTCTGGAACAAATTGGACGAAACAATAGGGTGTATAAAAGCCATACATGAATTTAAGAGCAAACTAGATACTACGAGATACAAAGACGGGACACCACGAGTGTAGCTTCCCTTCCCGTAAGATACAATTATGTAAATACAACTAGGTAAATACAAACACACACACACATGCACACGACTTGGTGTATTCTTTAGCCTTGTGGCTTTCTGTGATTGTGCCGTATGCCCGACGTGAAGAAGAAAAAATAGATACTTTCACTGGTAATACAAGCCATTATATATTAGGAAGGACGGGAATGTCTGGTGAGGAAGGACTGGAGAGGAAAGAAGATAGGGGTGAATGGAGAATGGTTGTATATGGATGATTCTTTGATGCATGAGGGGGAGTGGGTGGGGAATGGGGAGTAAGGGGGTATGTCTGAAAAATAAATTGACGCAGCCCGAAGGGATTTCTCCCCATCTCCTTTTCTGCATAAGGGGATGGAGAGGGGGGGGGTCACCGATTTAATGAAACGGCTTTGCTGTGGATGTGCTGTGTTTTGCTGCACTGCTTCTGACCAAGGGCAGTGGGCGGGATGGACCCGTCATCCAGGAGGAGCCAAGATAAGTGGGAGGGAGGGTGGGTGGATGGGAGCGGAGTATGTTGGGGATAAAATGACTGGGAATGGTTTTTATCCCTTTTTTTTTGGATATATATATATATATATATATATATATATATATATATATATATATATATGTATATATATATATATAATATATAGATAGATATTCAAGCACGAACGTACACGCATGTACGCACACACGTGCTGTCTCACACATATACAATAGGAAAATATTTGCAATATACCAAGGTCTAGAAAGTTGTCCATTGTGTGGCTTCGAATAAAATCTCGAGTCTGGGGACGGAGGGGTAGGGGGGGAAAGGTGGTCGTGCAAAAGTGGCCGGGGTTGCTGACCCTTTTGAGTCAGATGGTCACCAATGAGAAGAAGGCATTCGTGCCTCGAGAGGATGACAAGTGAGGGCTGGTGGTGGAGGTTGAGGGGTGGAGTGGAACAGAGGTAAAAACAGCAAAGACAAAAGAAGGAATATTAATGGTAAAATCGGCAATGGCATCGCCCAAACATTCTGAAGCGAGGAAAGGGACGAATTCAAGAATTTTTTTTGGGGAGTAACACCGGAAAGGTGGGGTCGTAGAGGTGGTTAAAGAAAGTTTTAAGAATAGAGAACAACGGAGGGATAACATTTTTGGGGAGGGGGATCAGTCTTCATTCATAAAAAAAATCGCGTGACTTTGATCCGTAGGGTTGTCACTGAAATCCGTAGAATATTGTGTGTGTGTGTGTGTGTGTGTGTGTGTGTGTGTGTGTGTGTGTGTGTGTGTGTGTGTGTGTGTGTGTGTGTGTGTGTGTGTGTACCTAGTTGTATCTTACGGGAAGAGGAGCTATGCACGTGGTGTCCCATCTCTGTATCTCGCAGTGTCTAAATTGCTCTTAAATTCGTGTATGGTTTTTGCCCACACTATTGTTTCGTCTAGTTTGTTCAATACATCCACCAATCTGTGGGGAAAGCTGTTTTTTCCAGGTCTCTTCTGTAACTGTCTTTTTTTGAGTTTCCTTCCATGTCCCCTTATATTTTTCTTATCCCAATTTAGTAAGTCTTCTCTTTCAAGGACTTCTATACCTCTCATGATTCTGTAGATAGTCAACGAATCACTTCTTTCTCTTCTTCGTTCTATATTCGGTAATTCTAGTTTTGACAATCTTCATATGACAGTTTTGAAAGTGTTGGGCCATCTTCGTAATTGCTCTCTGGATTCCCTCAATTTTCCTTATATTCTTTTTGGCACTGGGTGACCATAGTGTCGCTGCGTACTCCAATTTAGGCCTTATCAGTGTGACTAGTATTTTCATCACCATTTCTTTGTCCAAGTACGTAAAGGCCACCTTTATTGATCTTAGCAAGTTGTAGGTTTCTTCGACAATTTGTTTATCTGTTTATCAGGGGACATGTCCTTTGTGATGATTACTCCCAGATTTTTTCAGCTTCCACTTTTTTTACTTCCTTTGCACCAATTTTATATTGTCCTGATATCTTTTTTTTTTTCTTACTTTTTCCAAATTCCATTATGCTACATTTCTTAATGTTGAAGTTCACTTCCCACCTATGACTCCTTTCCCAAACCCTGTTTAGATCTCTCTGTAGCGACTCACAATCCGTTTCAGTATTCATTTTCTTCATCAGTTTCGCGCCATCCGCAAAGAAGCTCATGTAACATTCCACAGCCTCATCCATGTCATTCACATAAATAACAAACATTATTGGAGCCAGTTCTGATCACTGTGGAACTCCACTAATCACCTCTTCCGAAGTGGAACTCTTATCTCTGAGCACTACTCTCTTTTTTATTCCATGCAAGAAGTCCCCCATCCATTACATCCATTGTATCCCTCCTATGGTTTCCAGTTTTCTTGATAGTTTTTTGTGTGGTACTTTGTCAAAAGCTTTTTGTAGGCCTAAGAAAGCACAATCAGCCCATCCGTCCCTTTCTTGCATTATATCTATTAGTCTTGAGTAGAATTAAATCAAATTTGTGGCACATAACCTTCCCTGTTGAAATCCAAATTGTCTCGGATTTAGTATATTGTTTTCTCAAAATTTTCACATTTTGGCTAACGTGCTTGTAAGGGGAACGGGTCTGTAATTTGCTGGGTCTTCTTTGTTCCCTCCTTTATATATTGGTATGATATTGTCATTTTTCCAGTCTTCTGGTATTATTTCTTCTTTGAGTGAGCAACTTATGTTATATGTTTTTCTATTAGTTCTTCTTTACATTCTTTTAGTATCCAATTTGCAATTCCATCCGGGCTGTGTGATTTCCTGACATCAAGGCTCGTTATTTGGTCCATTATTTCTTATCGTGTTATTATTATTTCCCTCATGGGGTGGGGGGGGGGTCTCACTTCTCGCCTTTCATCCCGATATTATACATTTTCTCTAATGAAAACCGACTTGAAGTATTTGCTCATGACTTCAGCCATTTCTGTATCATCTGTGTATTCCATATTCTCTTGGCGTAGTTTCACTATTTCCTGTTTGTTTTTTAGTATACTGTTCACATATCTATAGAATATTTTTGGCTGATCCTTACATTTTTCTATTATGTCTTGTTTATATTTTCTTTTGTCCTCCCTGCATGGTTTTACATATTCGTTCCTTTGATTGATATATATTTGCCACTTTCTGTTTTTTTTTCCATCTTTTCCAAGCTTTATCTCTTCTATCTTTCGCCTCACTGCACCTTCTGTTAAACTAGCACTTAGTATACACCTTTTCGTGTTTTTGTCTTGGTACATATTCACCCACTCCTTCGTTATATATTTCCATCAGAATCATCAATTTTTCTTCCACTTATGTTCCTTCATTACAACAGAGTTTTTACCAACTCGCTTTTTGAAAAAAAGTAAGTTTTCAAACTCCGTTTTACTGTAAATCAGTCTTCTCATTTCTCTTTATGCTGTATATATTTCTTCCATTAATTCTAATTCAAGTAATATGTGGTCACTCTTCCCAATTGGTGTCTTGTATTAAATTTTGCCCACAATTTCAGGATCTGAGGTAAATAATAAATCTAGTCACGACGGTTCTTTATTATTTCTATATCTAGTATTTTCTTTTACCCATTGTGCCATTGCATTTTCTGCAGTCATGCCATGTAATACATTTCCGTATAGATCTTCTCCACCTTTCATTCTCATCTCTTCCCAACATATTTCTTTGCAGTTAAAATCTCCCATAAGTACCACGTTACCTCCATTCTTCTGCGTTTCATTTAATGAAAGACTTGTATCTCCTAAATTTTTAAAATAATCTCACTCTACGACTGTTTTTTGGGGGGCACATAAATCACCACTAGATTTCTATTTTTCATGTCACTAACTTCAACCCTAATTGTGATCATTTCGACCCTGTTCTCTCCATTTGTAACTTTCGTCACATATGAGTTTTTCTTAGTCAAGAACATAACTCCACCCTGTTTCTCCTCTCTATTTCAAAGCCAGTGATTATACAATTCGTGCCCAACACTGGTAATAGTGGACCCCTTAATTGTGTCTCCACAATTCCCATTATGTCTGGTTTTTCTTCTGACGGGTAATCGTTTAGTTTAATTAATCCTGAGATTAATCCGCAAATATTAGTTTAAGCCACTTTTAATTTTCTGCTCTCTCCATCTCGTTCTCTGTTCCTTTTGTTTCTTTTTCTTGAATGTCCCATGTTCTCAGTTTCATATCTAGTACTCTCCAAAAGAACTTCGTTTTCACGGTCTCCTTTCTTTTCTCGTTTTTTTTTTTTTTTTTTTTTTTTTTTTTTTTTTTTTTTTTTTTTTTTTTTTTTTTTTTTTTTTTTTTTTACACTTCGCTTTTTAGTGTATTTTCTCTTTCTGTTTCCTCGTCATCCATGTCTCCTTTTATCCATATACTTTTATAGTGCTAATTTTTTGCTAGCTTTCCTATTTTAGTATTTCTTCCGCTGCCATTTGTGACCTTTGGGGTCGATTTCTTCCTTCTGCATATTTTCCCATACCATGTACTTCCTCTATTTTCTTTTGTATTTCATGCTCTTCGTCTTGTACTACTTTTAGAACTTTTCTTGCCAATTCTTACTCTTCTTTCTCTCTCAGGGACCTAATTAGATTGTGTTTTTCTTTTAGACCATATACTACTATACACTTCTTGTTCACTGTATCTCTTACCAAATTTTCTTTTTCCTTAATTACTTGAATGACTGTATCTTTTGCATTTTCATGCATTTGTTGGTGAGAAATTTCTTTGAAAACTATCTTATTATTTTCTTGATCTTTCTTCCATTCGTTCCTGAGTTGTTGTAAATCTTCCTCGCCTTTATTTTTTCAAGTTTTCTCGGTCATTTCCTATTTGTTCATTTACCTCTTTTTCATGGTCACACTATTAGTATGTGTGATTCACCATTGTCTTGGATGACGTGTTGGACTCGTGATCGATAGCTGTTTCCCTCCCGGAAGAGAACTCAGAACTCGTATATGACTGATCTTGGGTAATGCTGTGACCTTACACGCACACACATACACCCAACTCCCCGCCCATGAGAGTTGGAGTAACAACTCGCAACGCAGCGATACTGAAATTATTTCAGCCCTGGGCGGGATTCGAACTCGGATCGCCGTAGTAGTGACCGAGAACTCTAACCACTGCCCCACGAGTCGTGTGTGGGTGTGGGTGTGGATGTGGGTGTGGGTGTGTATGTGATAGCCAAAGAGAACGATCCGGCCATGTACATCAGCCGAACGAGGCATCATGAAGAGCTATAAAGGAAATTAAGGAATTTGGCCACAAAACATGGGAAGAGTGATAGGAGAGAAAGAAAGGGACAAGATATGTATCAAGTCCGTGCCCCATGTAAGGAGGAAGAGCGTGGGCAGAATTGATCTGAACAGGATAAGGCTATTACTGGCAGAGATCGAGGAAAAAGGAATTGCATCACAGATTATAACATCGGAAGGGATGAGCGTTTTGTAACGGATTTTCTTCTAATGTGGGAGGAAGACAAATTTAGAAACATACGAAATAAAAAAAAAAGACTAAAAAGATTTCTAAGAGTAATGACAACCTACGAGATTTATGACAAATGACACAAGATCAACGGCATATTATTATATATATGAGAAAGAATATGATCAAAGATGAATAAAGAAAGAGCAAAATATTCCTTGATAGGAAGATGGAAACTGTTAGTAAAATGAATGAATGTGGAAAAAAAATGTATTGTATGATAGAAGTAAACACGTGAAAAGCTACACTGCCCAGAGAAAGAGAAGAGGCAAGCAATCATTGATTTTTTGGAGAAAGGTAGCACAAAAGTCTGTGCACTCAAATATTAATGTATTATTCTCGAGGGCAGCCAAAAGAACGATCCCAAGGATGAAATAAAATAGCGTAATAAGGAGAGACTGTTTAAAGTAGCCAACTAAGAATTGCAAACTTATGAACGGGGAAATGATATAACAACTGAAAAATATATTATGGAACATCACATTTAAAAAGAAGGAAATGGCAATATCCTTGAAAGGTGATGACGAAATGAGTATTAAATCTACAAGACTTTCCATTTAGTAATAGACTGAATAGCGTGGAACTTATAACACAAGAAGAAAGAGAAAATGATACCGACACGCACTTCATTAGGGAAAGCAAAAGTCGTAGACAAGGAAGACTTTATCCAACTGCCACTAGGCAAGACAAAGGGCAGAAGTAGAGCTACGGATAAATGGATTGTTCTGTCTACAGAAGTACTGTAGTACGTGTAGAGAATATCCATGAGTAGCATTTGGAGTTCCGGAATGAAGTCAGAACTATATCGCGAAGCTAAACCTATCGGGTATGATATTGGTCCTGCGATACACAATACGGTGAGCACAATTAGATAATCACTATATACACACCCGCTCTCGTGCACACACCCACACACACACACACATACGTACATACATAATACATACATGCACCCGCACGCGTGCACCCCACCCCAACCCCCGCACACACACTCTCTCTCTCTCTCTCTCTCTCTCTCTCTCTCTCTCTCTCTCTCTCTCTCTCTCTCTCTCTCTCTCTCTCTCTCTCTCTCTCTCTCTCTCTCTCTCTCTCTCAAAGGATTACAAAGATTACAAAGGCGGAACATGCCGACAGGAGACCTTTGGGTCCATAGCTAGGTCGGATGCGAAAAAATATATAATAATTATAAAAAATAGAATAATAAATGAAATGCAATAAAATTATAATAATATAGATAATAATAAATAAGATAAATAAATGCATAGGTATAGTTAAATAATAAACAAACAGGTAAATAGTAAATGATATTAAATTGACAGATAAATAGTAATAAATGAAAATCAAGCAAATGATAAACAAACAGACAAATAATAAAAAACAAATAAGAATAATATAAAATTTATGACAATCATTACAGCATCTTGCTTAGATGTTTATCTAAACGAATCTTAAAGCTTCGAACTGAACTACATTGCACTGCCTCTGCAGGAAGTCTATTCCATTCATTAACTACACGGTTGGCGAAGTTGTTTCTACCCATTTCCAAATTAAATATATTTCCTGACAGTTTGAGACCATTATTTCTTGTCGGATTCTCATTCATTGTAAAATTGTTGTCATTTTTTGTCAATCCCCTTTAGAATCTTAATGACCTGTATCAAGTCACCTCTGAGTCTACGTTTTTTTTAGGGAAAATAGATTCATATGTTTTAGTCGATTTTCGTATGATTTATTTTTGATATTTGGAATCAGTTTTGTGGCTCGCCGTTGTACTTTTCCCAATCTGTCAATGTCTTTAATGAGGTTCGGTGACCATACGGAAACAACATATTCCAAATGTGGACGAACTAACGATTTATGTAGCTTGTTAATGAGAGATGAACTTTTGAAGTCAAAGGATTGCGCAATCAGTCTTAGAATCTTATTTGCTTTCTCAGAGGCTGAAATAAACTGCTTTGATGATTTGAGATCGTTACTGAGAATAAGCCCGAAATCCTTCTCACTATCCACTTTTGTTAACGAATTTCCAAATAACTTGTAATCGTACTTTCTGTTTTTTTACCTATGTGCATAACCTTGCATTTACTTGTGTTAAATTTCATTAGCCACTTTTCAGACCATTGCTGTAATTCATCTAAATCTTCTTGAATATCTAATTGATTAAGTGATCATTTGCCATTCCGCACAGTTTTGTATCATCAGCAAATTTGGCCCAAGAACGGAACCCTGAGGAACTCCACTCGTAACATTTTTCCATCTAGAAGTTTTATCATTAAAAACAACTCTGTTTTCGGTCATTCAACCAATTTCTAGTCCAAATTAATAGGCTACCACTTACTCCGTGTGAAACTAATTTAGTAGCCTTTCGTGGGAGACTATCAAAAGATTTTGGAAAGTCTGAATATATTAAATCTAGATTGTTTCTTTTGTCATAATTCTCTCCTCTCTCTTTCTCTCTCTTTCTCTCTCTCTCTCTCTCTCTCTCTCTCTCTCTTTCACTCACAGGTGATATGGTTCAAGTTGGAATCATACATGAATATAAATCTAGTTTAAGATAGTTATGGAATTAGGTGATACAGCCCAGGCTGTAACAATACATTACGTTTGAACCATATATTATTGTAGAAAAAGATACAAAACTCCAAGACCTCGCGAGCGCCAATCCTTTCCTGTGTGATACAATTAGACAATTAGATAAACACACACATACGCTCGCTCACACACACACACACACACACACACACACACACACACACACACACACACACACACACACACACACACACACACACACACACACACACACACACACACACACACACACACACACACACACACACACACACACACACACACACCTCTCATGGCGCTGTGGTTAGAGCTCTGGCCTGCCACTACGGAGGTCCGGGTTCGATCCTCGCCCGGGGCTGAAATAATATCAGTATCGCAGCGCTGAGGGGTGTTACTCCAACTCTCGTGGGCGGGGAGTTGGGGGTGTGTGTGTGTGCAAGGTCATAGCATTACCCATAGATCGGACCTACGAGCTCTGAGCTCTCTTCCAGGAGGGAAATAGCTGTCGATCACGAGTCCAACACGTGATCCAAAAGACCAAGTGAAAGACCAAGTGAATACACACACACACACACACACACACACACACACACACACACACACACACACACACACACACACACACACACACACTGTGTATTTTCAGCCCTCAGCTGCCATGTTTTCAGTAAACCGTTTATTATTATTATTATTATTATTATTATTATTACACACACACACACACACACACACACACACACACACACACACACACACACGACTCGGTGGCGCAGTTGGTAGAACGCTGAGCTGCCACGAAAGTGGCCCGCAGCTCCTGGTTCGAATCCTGCCCAGGGCCGAAATTATTTCGGTGCTGCTGCGCTCCGGGTCGTTACTCCGACTCTCGTGGGCGGGGAGTTGGGGGTGTGTGTGTGTGAAAGGTCATAGCATTACCCATAGATCGGACCTACGAGCTCTGAGCTCTCTTCCGGGAGGGAAATAGCTGCCGATCACGAGTCCAACACGTGATCCAAAGACCAAGTGAATACACACACACACACACACACACACACACACACACACACACACACACACACACACACACACACACACACACACACACACACACACACACACCCCAAAGTGAATAAGCAAGCAATTTTTGTTATAATATATGAGAAATGCAAGCACCAAAAGAATGAACAGAGGAATTTAAGAACTTTGGAAAGGGGTAGTATAAAAAGGTGAGAATGAGCCAAGTCCATTTGATACATACAGCAACAAATAATAAATATAAGACTCGATGTATATTGTCTGAAAACCGAAAACCTTTACGAGAGAGAAGAATGAACTGCCAATTACTAAATGACAGTTTCCTTTCGTTTATCACCTGAAAGGGAATTAAGAAAGACAGGAAAGAAGAGACGCAAATACTAGAATGAATTAGAAGTTTGAATGTATCAAGAAAAAAAAAACAGTTGGAGGAGCGAGGCAAGAGGAGGGCGATGTGAGGAGACTAAACTTCAAGGCGTGTGCTGAAAGAACATGTAGAAAAACTACGGCGCTTAGTTACTGTGATCCATAAAAACCCATAAACCGTCCCAAGTAGGCAAAAAGGCCGCGGTCGAGTGGAGACCGGTATCTATTATAATATGCTAAGTACTGGGAAACGACGTAGAGAGGCATAAGAGCGGAACATACGAAAAAATAAAGAAAAAGAAAATGCATTCTGATATCAAGCAAGACAAGATGGTGTGTCTTAAATCTCTTGAGTCACCGCGACAAAGTTGAAGACACTCGTCGACACAGAAATGGATGGGTTGACACTGTATACGTGGACCTCAAGTAATTTTTTCATTAAAGTATCGCAAGGAAGGATACAGCGGAATTTAACTTGAAGAGTGGAGTTCGAGACAATTTGCACAGGTAGATGGAAACATTCTTAGAAGGGTATTTACTGCAACCTGTATTGTAGGCGACCTCCATCTCTGCCTGCCTTAATTAGGTGGACCCTGGAATCGATGGTGCGATCCCTTTAACATAAAGGCAAGCTGTACATGTAATAGGAATACGTTGGATTGACGTGTGTGTGTGTGTGTTTGCGCGCGTGCGTTTTTTCTGCTGTGTGAATAAAGCCGAGAAGTTTGCAGGAGTGACGTGGCAGAGGATGGCTCGGTCGTGTGAATCATGGAATGCTATGAAGGAGGCCTTTGTTCAGCAGTGGACTCAGGATGGCTGATTTGATTAATTGATTGATTGATTGATTGAATAAGGCACCAGCGACCCCAGTGAGATGTAGATATACATATGTACGAGTATGAAGCCTTCCTCTTGGGACACATTTTTGCGTCATCCCTGAGAATTTAATTGTGATTTCTTGAAGGTGAGAGCAACGAGAACAGAAATTCGGGAAGAACACTCAGAATGGAGGCAAGTGAGAAGTGGAGTATCATAGGGATTAGTACTAACACCGATCATGTGTGTAAAAGGACTTTACATGAAGAACAAAGAATTGTATGACCATGTTAAGAGATGATGTTTCAATAAAAAATTATAATAGATGAACGATCAAGAGAAACTGCAATCAGATATGTTTGAAGAGACTCAAAATATACAGCAGTTGCAGTGTAGTGCACATAAAG
>NC_134791.1:64055551-64073051 GCF_046742065.1 Oratosquilla oratoria
CAGTCATACGAGCTCTGAGCTCTCTTCCGGGAGGGAAACAGCTGTCCATCACGAGTCCAACACGTGATCTAAAGACCAAGGTGAATCACACACACACACACACACACACACACACACACACACACACACACACACACACACACACACACATATATATATCTATATATATATATATATATATACATATATATATATATATATATATATATATATATATATATATATATATATATATATAATGTGTGTGTGTGTATTTACCTAGTTGTATTTTACGGGGAGAGAGCTATGCTTGTAGTAACCCGCTTTTGTATCTTTCAGTATCCAGTTTGATCTTAAATTCTTGTATAGTTTTTGCACTCACTGTTTCCTCATTCAACTTGTTCCAGATATACACCACTCTGTGTGGGAAGCTATTGTTTTTCAGATCTTTTCTGTAACTGTAATATTTAAGTTTCTTTTCATGTCCTTTTATTTTTCTTTTATCCCACTTTAATAAATCATCTCTATCAAGGTCTTCCATCCCTTTCATCATTCTGTAGATGGTTAGTAGATCTTCTTTTTTTTCTTCTTTGTTCCAGGGTTGGTAATTCCAGTTTGGCCAATCTTTGTTCATATGTCAATTTGGAGAATGTTGGTGTCATCTTTGTCGTTGCTCTTTGAATTCTTTCTAATTTCTTTATGTTCTTTTTTAGTACTGGGTGTCCATAGTGTCGCAGCGTACTCCAATCTTGGTCTTATCAATGTAACTAATATTTTCTTTACCATTTCTTCATCCAAGTAGTCAAAGGCCACTTTCATTGATCTTAATGTGTGTGTGTGTGTGTGTGTGTGTGTGTGTGTGTGTGTATTCAAAGATTCTTATGAACCTTCGGCAGTTGGAGTTAAGGTTAAGCTATCGATTCATTAACCTTCCTGTAAATTATTTTCTTGAAGAAATTAGACATCGTGACTTTTTTGAGTACAGAGAGGAGAGGCGAGTCCTTTATAATGTCATCCATCGTCGTTCGTCTTGTCTTCTCGTAATCTCCATCTTTTTCTCTATTTGTCTTATCTCCATCCATCCTCATCCACTCTTCTCCTCTTTTGTGTTTCATTCTTATGATACTACTTTCTCTTATTTGTTTTGTCATGGTCTTTACTCGTTCTTCGTCCCCTCCCCCCCTTTTCGTCTTCATCCTCTTCTTCCTCTTCCTTAATTTCCTTTTTTCTGTGACCACATCTTCAATCTTCACCATAATATCTTCTCCCTTCTGTCCAACTCTCGCCATATCAAGTCTGATCAGTACTCTCTTCCTTCTCCTCCATCTCCTCCTCTTCCTCTTCTTATACCGTTTACCTTTCATCTTTGTTTTCTCTTTCTCTTCTTCATTTACCTTTTTCTCATCATTTTCTCATCATCTTTCTCCTTTCTCTCCTCTTGTTTATGTTTCCCCTCCCCGTCACCTTTTTCTTCCTCCTGTCTCCATTCTTCATCCTCCCCTCCCCCCTCGTTTTCCTCCTACTCCCACCCCTCCTCCTCCTCCTCCTCCTCCTCCTCCTCCTCCTCGTCATTCTCCTCCTCCTCCTCCTCGTCATCACCCACCACTTCTTTCCCCCGCTATTCCTCCTGTCTTTTTCCTATTTCGTCCTATTTCTCTCCCTCTTCTTTTACTTCGCTTCCTCTTCCTGCTCCATTTCGTTCTTTTTCACTCCCCACTACCCTGCTATTGTACAGCCCCACCTTCCATTCCCTGTTTACCCTGCTTGGTGCTGTTTGCTCAGCATCATCTGCCCGTTTGTCTGTGCCTCTCTTCCTGTTGGGTTCTGTTTGTCCACTTGCTGTCTTCTGTTGCCTCGTGTTGACTCGGCTCTCGCCTTGTGGTATTAGCATGAAATATGGTGAGAGGAGGAGTGAGAAGCCGGAGTGCCCTTACCTCCCCCCCCCTCCCCCCTCCCCCACCCGCTCCATCTGAGTGCAAGCGTGTGTGCGTGCATGTGTGCTCGTCCTGGCGTGTCTTGCTTTCATATTCTAGTGAAGAGGTGTAGGGTTAGATGGGAAGGGTGGCAGGATGGTAGTATGGAGAAAGAGTTTGTGCGTGTGTGTGTGTATGTGTGTGTGTGTGTGTGTGTGTGTGTGTGTGTGTGTGTGTGTGTGTGTGTGTGTTTTATGGGTTGATGAGTATCTGAATGATTGTGGCCCTTAGTGCCGTATTGCCTTCATTAGGGTGGCTTTTGCCAAATATACTAACTTTAGAAATGCGTGTTTGAGTTTGTGTGTCAGAAGGCACAATTGTCTCTATGCTAGTACCATGTAACTCAGCGCTACTTGCCGCATGGTCGGGTAGTCTGCGAGGGGCTTACTCCTTCACTGGTTTTCCGCATTTAAGGTGGGTGTGTTTGCCTCGCGTAGTATCACTGTAGGGCCGGAAAATGCGTAAGCGATGCCTAATTGCTGTGTTTTCCCTGTACTACACCCTGAGGCGAGCGACACGTCTCTTCGTTCCCTGATTCAGTTCAGGACGGATGGCCCCTCTAGGCTAGGAGGTGCTTGACCTGAACCTTTGAGTCAGGCTTGCCCTGAGCCAAGCATCTACCGCCTGTGATGACACCCTACGGTTCACAGGTGGCCCGCTTCATGCCAAGGTGGTAGGTACATGTACTTTCCCTATGGCCTCTGAGGGAAGACCCAACACTTAGTCTCGTCGGGTCACATGAAGAATTGTTACACCAGAACGCCCACATGAAGAATCATCACTCCATGAGATCCTACCTGAAGTATTGTTATCCCAGTACGCCGAATATCAACAGTGGAATAAAGATTAGGTTAGGTTGAATAAGGGTTACGTTTATTGTCATCAACTTATACAACCGGAGATTCGAAGACCCACGATGGCCCACATGAAGAATTGCCACCCTGGGATAGCCCACATGAAGAATTGTCATCCTAGGATAGCCCACATGAAGAATTTTCATCCTAGGATAGCCCATGTTAAGAATTGTCATTGTCGAAGTCTAGGGTGACGATTCTTCATGTGATCCGTCTAGTCTCTTCTTGTTGAGCTCTGTGGTGGATGTGAGCGTGGGAGGGTGAGTCTATATATAGGCCTGCGGTATTGAGACATGACCGCTAATTTCGGGGATGGGCTTGCAACCTGTCACTGTCAAATCCACCAACTCTCTATGTGGGTGCAAGGGTGGTGCAAACATGGTACCCAGCGGGCTCTCGTGTGGACGTCTGGAAATTTTCCACTCCAAAGACACTCGACTACCCCTTTTACGGTGGATTTTAGGAGGCCTAGAATGCATGTGGTTCACTCGTGAAGAGACTGGGTAGTGGTAAGACCAATAGTAAAGGTCACATTAACTATTATTAGGTTCACAAGCAATGAGGCCCGTCTCACAAGGGATGGGGGAGTTAACTGTAGGCATAACTAGACAACTACAGCCTACGGTTGGAGTGGTTACTCTGGTTGATAAACACATGATGCTAATAAGGTTCGGACAAACTTTGGAAGTCATCACTTTTAATGTAGTTTATTCTCCTACCGAAGCGTATGAACATGAAAAGATGTTCTATGTCAAGATTAATTCTATTGTCTACTAGTGATTACTATGGGACTCTTGTGTTTAGACGATTTCGTTTTAGTTACTGGCACCAACATATCTGGCTTTGAAGTGTGTTGGTCCCCATGGGTCTAGAAATAGCAACACTAACAGTTCTTTGTTTCTGATATATGTATATATATATCTATATATATATATATATATATATATATATATATATATATATATATATATATGCGTAAATAACCACTAGGAAAAAGTAAACTAACGAAGCAGAGCGCTTTCGTGTAATTACATCTTCAGTGCAGATACAAAGAAGGAATTATCATAATTCCTTCTTTGTATCTGCACTGAAGATGTAATTACACGAAAGCGCTCTGCTTCGTTAGTTTACTTTTTCCTAGTGGTTATTTACGCATTTGTGAACACACGCTCCTAGTGTTTTTATTGCATATATATATATATATTTTTTTTTTTTTAACTTGAGAAAGCTGAGTATTGTTGGTGCCTGTGTTCCAGGGACAAGAGCCACGCCGTTGGATTTGGTACATCACTGCCGGAGGAATAGCAAAGGAGATCGATCACACGTTGGTGGCTCCTACAGAGTTGCAGGGTTTACTGGAGTGCTGAATCTTTTTAGACCGATCATATGATTGTGGTTGCAACACTCATGCCTAGGAGGATCACGAGGTGTAATCCACAAGGTTTCCATCTGGAGGAACTCAGAGATGATGTGTGTACAAAGGAGTGAACGATAGTAATTTCCAATCGATCTGAAGTGCTTAGGGCCCTTTAGGACCTTGGTGAACTGTGGGATATATTCAGACGTGACACTCTGAGATCTTCCGCTATGTACATTGGAAAACAACCAAGGTCAGTCTATATAGTGTCATGTAAGATACTTGAAATGTAGAGATGAGTCATGCTACCATAATGGTTTTGTAACCTTGAGCGGTACAGGACTCTGAAACGACGGACCGGGGCTCTTTTGAAGGGGGGATAAGCATAGGTATATCAGGGAAATTATTTACATTGTCGAGGGCCATTTTAATGCGAGCTCTGAAGAAATGATGCTCCAAATATTTGACCCAGGTGATTGATGTCCGGACACTTGATAGGCATTTAGTTTCAGACATGTATGGGTGTAGAGCTCGCTGTGCCGAGTATCATGAGCATTTGTACATGGACCCTCCTCTGAGTTAAGTCATAAAGCCTGTGAGTAAGTTATATGGTGGAAAAGCGGCTGGCATCTGGTACAAGAACGCAAAATCATCGAGAGCCAGTAAGGACAGGCACGGGGTCTTTCCTCTAGTGAGTGAGATCGTGTGATCGCTGCCAGAATCGAATATATGATATTTAAAAAAAATTATTCATCTTGAAAAGCTTAATCAAACCAGTGTTTATCTTGTAGATCGTGAAATATTTCCTTTATGTGAATAGACGCTAGACGGAAATCTAAACAAAATATAAATGTGAATTGTAGCAAAATTATTAACTTAGAATGCTGTTCTAGTTATCAAATAAGCTTGAATTAAGGAGAAGTTGTGCTACGTCCAGATTAACATCTTACATGTGGCAAACCTAGTGGCGTGTAACATCTTACATGTGGCAAACCTAGTGGCGTGTCGGATTTTTTTTTTCTTCAAATTAGGGTATAATATATTATTGAGTCTTTAATGTAAAGTTATAGTAGGTAAAACATCATATATAAAGAAATATAAAGGATATATTGTGGTGTAAATAAGATAATGATATAACGTAGGTACTGTCTGATGTAGATGAGGTGAAGCGTAACGCAACATTAATGGATTTTTGTAGCTCTTTCAAGGGTTTCGGTGTTCCTTAGGTGTAGCGTGCTGTTGTTTGTTTGGGTTGCGTATTATGCAATTCTGTTGAGGTGAAGAGTGCTGGTTCTAAGTCGATCTGATATTTTATAGCCTTCGTGAAAACTGGGTCGTCTTGATGTGATGTAGTGCTGGTATTGCATGTTATTTGGTAGTGCTCTGTATAAATGAATGCAGTTTTGTTTAGCTTACCTGCATTTGTTTACATCTTTTCGGAAACTGTCAACGACCGGGAGTGGTCCTCGGGCCCTCCTATAGACATCTGGAAAGAAATATTGGATTATTGCCAGGTGGATTAGTATATATATATATATATATGTATATATATATATATATATATATATATATATATATATATATTTATTTATTTATTTATTTATTTTAATCACCGGTTTGAAATAATAGGAAGAAGTGAGCAGTTTCTGGTTGTCAGGTCTTCTTGTGTGAAAAGTTGGAGGGAATACAATCGGAGTCGACAGAAATCTTGTGCCCGGTTGGGAGTCAGGGTGTCAACCTCTCGGAGCTGCACCTTCAAGGCGTCATCACACTGGGCTTCCACGGGCTTTACCATCGTCGACCGTTGAGAGTCCGTTTGAGTAAAAAGTACTTCGGTTACAATATTTTATTTTTCAAATCTCCAAATATTAAATTCCGTCATATATAGTAAAACTGAATGATGAACTAAGAAATTGTAAACTTATACGAATGTTAGACATACTGTTGAAATGTTCTTAGAGAAGTCTAGATTTCTGTAAGCGAAGTAGGATGTAGGAGGAAAAATAGCCCAGTGTGATAGCCTCTTCAAATGGAGGTGAGAGTGATGACGGCATTGAAGACGGTCGGCAAGGAGGCGACTCTCCTCTTTGATGTTCGTTTCCGAAAACCACCCCTTGTAGGTATCCGTCGTTGGTCCCATGACATCAGTGCGTGCGCGCAACCAAAATAGAAGAGGCGCAATAATAGAGGGAAGAATGAACCTTGGCAGCAGGGGTGAGTAAGAGTTTGTCGTTATAAAGATTGGAACTTGATAAAAATAAGATACGTAGAAGTTGGAGATTGCATGTAAGGTTGAACGAAGTAACGACGCATGGTTAGCCCAAAGGGAAATAGAGAAAATAGGCATAAGGTAAAAAAAAAAAAAAAGATATGTAGACATCGGAGAGTGAATGAAACAGGGGAGCATAAGAGAGAGGGTTGCATGATTAGCAGAAAGTCTGTGTAAGAAATTAAACAAACGTACGAAAACAGAAATCTGAAGTAGTCAAACATTAGATGTACGTAAGGAAGAGCGTACATGAAAAACGGTAGGGTATTTCAACCTAACTGACGTCCTTTGCAGATTTGATTCCAACTAACGATACATTCAGGATAGAATGGGTTCTTCGTTGAGCGTGTGAGGCCTATATTTGTTCCCAATCTGGTTAAGATAATTTGGCGTTCGTCAGAGTTTAAAGAGTGTAAAGAGTTAAATTCAGACATTCAAGAAGCAGTGACGGTGTCATTTGGATCAAAGTGGAGCAAGGTGGTAAAGCCCCCTCTTTCACAGGGATTATTTTCGGCGTAGAGGGAGTTGGTTTGTCTTCACAAGAAAGACGCTATTCGCAGCATTTCATGTTTGTATTACGAATGTCTTAAAATATCTCAAAATTGTTCATGTGTGTGTGTGCGTGTTTATATGTATATATATATATATATATATATATATATATATATATATATATATATATATATATATATATATATATATATATATATATATGTATATATATATATATATATATATGTATATATATATATATATATATATATATATATGTATATATATATATATATATATATATATATATATATATATATATATATATATATATATTATATGTTTTAACCAAAGTTCCACGTAATCAAGTGAATGCACAAAGACATTGAGAGAAAGAAATGTGCAGTTTGATGAAAACAACCTTTAAACGTCGAAAGTAAAGGGCTTCAGACGGCCATTGTTGAACCATGTGCTGGACCTTTGATCGACAGGTGTTACCTTTTCGGATGAAAGTTCATAGCTCGTATTGTCCGATCTATGAGCGAAAAAGTATTTGGTTTAGGAATTCCACTTTCATTCCTCGATCTCCACATCTAATCTATCCACTGCCACGCTTGCTTTCCACCCTAAAAAAAAAAAAAAGAAAAAAAAAAACACCTCGTACTCACTCTCCAATGGGCACTCCCGCTTCCCTGCTGTAGGCATGAGCTCGATATAACCAACCGCAACCACTCCCCCTTGCACTCACTCCCTTTCATCACAGTCATGTTCTAGTCATCAATGTTGTATCCTTTCTTCATGTTCATTCCTCACCCATCACACGTGTCTCGGTCACCCGTCACAATTTCTTCCCTTGACACCCTAGTTCTCACCGCACCCAGACACATCATGACCTCCTCGCGCGCAGTCCTCAACGAATGCAAAATGTTTCGTGCATGCGCCAAAGACGTCAACGGAATAAAGACGTAGCCAGTTACACTGTGCCTACGAACAAAGACCCAGTCAGTGAAACAACCTTGACGGCCCCCGAAGTAGATCACGCCCCCAGTGCCCCTGCGAGGCGTCACGTGAACGGAAATAGTGATCACATGCATGGAGGAGTGTCGCGCCAGTGTACCTACGACGATGATCCTGTCGCACGTGGCTCCTCCGACCAACGGACGTGATCTTCCGCATTAACCATCTGCGGCAGGAGCTTCCTGCACAAGCTCACGTCCAACCGCATAGCTGCCGCTTTCGTACCGAGCCAACCTGGCGAGATCGGAGTGTGTAAACACTTGGCACTAGTTATTTTACCAAGCACCGCGGGCAGTCCTACTTTCTTGGCCTTAACACGCGATCAGTCAGGTGCCGTGGTTTTCCCATATAAAACATGTGAGGGTAAAGCTTGTGAAGTATGGACCAAGTGCATGTGAAAAAATGTCTAAAAGTGCACATGTATTCATGAAAGGGTGAACGACACACACACACGCACGGAGGGGTACATCAATTTGAAGTTAGGTCAGATAAATTGGGGAGTTTGAGACGATCGTTGCTCCATACCTGTGTACTGCACTTAAGTAAATTAGGTAAATGTACACATACACACACACATGCACACACACACACACACATACACACACACACACACACACACACACACACACACACACACACACACACACACACACACACACACACACACACACACACACACACAACTCGTGGCGCGGTTGGTAGAGTTTCCGGCTGCCACTACAGAGGTCCGGGATCGAATCCCGCCCAGGGCTGAAATAATTTCAGTATCGCTGCGCTGCGGGTTGTTACTCCAACTCTCGTGGGCAGGGAGTTGGGTGTGTGTGTGCGTGTAAGGTCGCAGTGTTACCCATAGATCGGTCATATACGAACTCTGAGCTCTTCCGGTAGGGAAATAGCTGTCGATCACGAGTCCAACACGTGACCCAAAGACCATGGTGAATACACACACAAACACACACACACACACACACACACACACACACACACACACACACACACACACACACACACACACACACACACACACACACACACACACACACACACACACAGATTGTTCATTCCTTTATGCCCTTCCCACATACAGTATCTTTGCTCCCTGTGCTTTGGCTAATTACTGGAGACGTTCTTTATAGTTTCAGTTCTGGTTGAGGCCAGGTGACTTCATCCAACTGTGGGGCAACGTTGGCTCAGGGCTGATCAGAAATGCAGCCCAGTTGCATTTTTTTTTTTTTTTTTTTTTTTTTTTCCGTCTTCTGGTTGCGGGGTGCTGAGAGCCAATCATCGTTCTGCTTGTTCGTGACGTCACACGTGGGCGGAGCCCAAGGGATCACGGGGAGGTAAACAATTTACTTTAATGAAATAAATCTGTCCAGATGCATACTAGGAGACTGAACAAATTACGGAAATATTAAGAATTGTTGATCGGTAACTTTATTGAAATACCATTCCTACTATTTCATCCCTCTAATACATACACCGCGCGAACACACACACACACACACACACACACACACACACACACACACACACACACACACACACACACACACACACAAACACACACACACACACACACACACGACGGTATAGGAGTATCGTTCTCGACTGCTAATTCAGCGATCCGAATTCGGCGCTCACTCAGGGTTGAAAAAAAAGCATCGCTGCAATACAAGGCGGCACGCTAACTCTGGCGGGCAAGCAGTTGTGTGTGTGTTGGGGGGTTGGGCAAGGTCACAACATTACCCATAGGTCGGGCCATATATGAGCTCTAAGCTCTCATCCGGAAGGGTAATAGCTGTCGATCAAGAGGACACGTGATCCAAGACCGTGGTGGTAAATCACACACATATAGTGTATATCTATTTGTATATGAATATCTATATGTATACTGTAATATATATATATATATATATATATATATATATATATACATATATATATATATATATATTTATATATATATACACATTGGAAGAAAGCACACGCTGGACTAATCGAGTGAAGTTTATTCCTACGTTTCGAACCCTGTCCTGTTTGTGTGTTTTGTGTACTTATGTATGTATGTGTGTGTATTTGTGTGTATTTGTATTTCTGTATACGTATGTATGTTGTATATCTGTGTGCGTGTGATTATGTGTATGTTTGTGTGCGTGTGCGTGCGTGTCTGTGTGTGTGTGTGTGTGTGTGTGTGTGTGTGTGTGTGTGTGTATTCGTGCGCGCGTGTGTGTGAGTGTAAGCACCCACATCTCATGTATACATGTACTGTATATCATTGGCTTTCAGCGTTTCTCGCCACAGACTCGACCAATGGGATCCAGCCTAGCGAAGGCGGGGTCATTGAGTGACGACAGCGGACACGTTAGATGTTGTCATTAATAGACCTTTTCTTTTTACACTCTGCTGTAGGTGTCATTACTGATGTAGTCCTAATTACTCCACGTTGGACACATTTCTAGTAATCAGGAAGCTATCGTACTCTTGTACATGTATAGACCATTTTCAAATTGGGTTTATTTTAGCTAGGAGGAAAAAAAAGTAAAAAAAGAAAAGGTTAAAAAAATAGATAAGTAAATGTTTATCAGCCTTCAACATGCAGGCATTCTCGTTAGATTTTACTTTAACGCCATGAGATTCTATTCAATAACAGGGAAGTCCACGGCTTAAACAAAATTGAGATAGATCGAGACGGATTCACTTCTGCATGACACCAGAAGATGTTATTCAGTTCACGGGGGTGGTCCGCGGGCACCAAACGATTTTTTTTTTCTTTTTTTCTTTTTTTCTTTTTAAGCCTGAGGTCCCGCCTCTGGGTCTCCGTCGATAGAAGCATTGTTCGCGCTAGGGTTTGTCTTCTCAGCTGAAGAAAATCATCTGTTGCAACAGTCTGAAGGGATGTCATCACACCGAGAGACTACCATGCTATTGGTGGTGCCATGTAACCAGACCCAATCGTTAGAGGAATACCTGGATATTTATTTATGTACTTATTTACTGTTTTTATTCTATTTTATTTTGATCAATTTTATTTATTTTATTTCATTATTATTATTATTATTATTATTATTATTATTATTATTATTATTATTATTATTATTATTATTATTATTATTATTATTATTATTATTATTTATTTATTTATTTTGAAGAGCCAAATGAAAATATCTCTAAATTTGCAAAATACCGCGACAGTGAAAGTGTCTTTCCATTTCCCAGAAAACAGGTGGTAAAGAAGCCGACCGCCACACCAATTACACACACACACACACACACACACACACACACACACACACACACACACACACACACACACACACACACACACACACACACACACACACACACACACAACTTGACGGCGTAGTGGTAGCATTCGCGGCCGCCGCTACGGCAGTCCGGGTTCGAATCCCGCCCGGGGATGAAATAATTTAAGTATCGCTGCGCTGCGAGTCGTTACTCCAACTCTCGTGGGCGGGGAGTTGGGTTTGTGTATGCGTGTAAGGTTACAGCATTACCCATAGATCGGTCAAACATGAGCTCTGAGCTCTCTTCCGGGAGGGAAATAGCTGTCGATCACGAATCCAACACGTGATCCAAGACCATGGTGAATCTCTCTCTCTCTCTCTCTCTCTCTCTCTCTCTCTCTCACACACACACACACACACATTGCGAAATAAAAAAGACGGGACACCACGAACGTAGCTCCCCTCCCCGTAAGGTACAACTAGGTAGCGCACATACACACACACACACACACACACACACACACACACACACACACACACACACACACACACACACACACACACACACACACACACACACTGCGAGATACAAAGACGGGATACACGAGCGTAGCTCCCCTTCCCGTAAGATACAACAACTAGGTAACACACATACACACACACACACGCACACACACACACACACACACACACACACACACACACACACACACACACACACACACACACACACGTGCGCGCCCTTGTCATATCACCCTTTTCTTGAGAAGGGCTTAACAGGTTTAAACGTCTGTAACTTTGTAATCTATTTATACTGTATATGTTTCACAGCTTGCAAGTTAATTTCTAAATTGAATTAAATCGCAATTTGCTGGTGTCTGGCTGAGAAGCGGTTAACTGCGATTCAAGTCAACTGTGCCCTGTGCGTGTGGACAGACAGGATAATTGGTAAACATTGGTACTTACAAGCGACAGGTCGTCATTTCTTCCACGTCTCAGATATGTTTTCATGCTATGTCTACAAGTTTAGTCAAGTTTGAGCATGAGAACAGTGCGATTTTTTTTCCTATAATTTTTGCCATGATAGACTTATTACTAGTCTTTAACATAACTGTCACTTATACTGGATGGGACCAATAACGTCTGGCTTTCCTGCAAAATGGACTTTAAAAGAGAAAATCCTCCTCCGCTGCCCATCTTCAAAACCCATTAATTGATATCCTCACCTCCATCTAGAAGTGCAGGCTCGATGGGTTGATATTTGGTCTCCGGATCGGGCCCAACTTCCCTTATTATTTTCGATTGTATTTCTTCCACCTTCTCACATAAGGAGAGGTGATAGCCGGCGATTGCTATCCACGTTCGACTACTGTAAGCCAGTGACATTCAGTGAATTTTTTTTCTAAATTCATACACAACACAGACAACAATCCAAACTTTTCTTCTCAGAAAGATCTCTGGAGGAGCCCGAGGACCTTTGCCAGCAGCAGTTACTATGGGCCTCTGGGTTTCCAGACAATAAAACTCGAGGCCATTACGAAGCATGGAGTTACATTTATCACACAATGAAACCCATACTCATGTTTCGGAGTGCAGTGAGTGATATCACTGACCACGTGCACCGTCTTTATCCCATGCAGTTTTGGTTATTGTAGATCTATGCAATTTATACATAAAACGAATAGAAGTAATCCAAAAATGGGGCCATGGAGAATTATATTCATATGGTACTTCCCACCTAGAAAATTTTTCCATTCAGAATAACATGTTTACGATTTTCTAGTTTCTAATGTAACTTGAAAGCTCTCCTGTAATATAGCGCAGTGTGAAGATGTAGGCTCAGTAGTCATTATCTAGATTTCTCAAAATATATCTTAGATTTCTTGCGCTGGAGGGCGCGTCTGAAAGAGTGTTGACTCATGTGCCTTCAAAGTGATGTTCTGTAGCATCTCTTTACCTTTGTTTCTGTCAGCACTCTCTCGTGATTGATTCACACGAACGGGCCTGTGGGACTCACGTTTCTGTGCATTGTCTTCCTTTGACTGTAGGAGCGATGTTAAGGCAGTTTCCTTTCACAGGAACAAGTCTTCAGTCGTGATATTTTCTTATACATTTAGTTATTCATTTATTTTGTTCAAACGGAATTGTAATTTAAGTTCTGGTTTAGGTCATATTCCTTGGATGCAAGTAGGATTATATAGGAAATCTGAAATTTATTTACTTCGCTTGTGCGTGTGCTCATGTACACACACACACATACACACGACTCGGTGGCGCGATTAGTAGTCCCCGACTGTCACTACGGCGGTCCGGGTTCAAATCCTGCCCAGGGCTGAAATAATTTCAGTATCGCTGCGCTTCGAGTCGTTACTCCAACTCTCGTGGGCAGGGAGTTGGACGTGTGTGTACGTGTAAGGTCACAGCATTACCCATAGATCGGTCATATGAGCTCTGAGCTCTCTTCCGGTAGGGAAATAGTTGTCGTTCACGAGTCCAGCGCGTGATCTAAAGACCAATGTGAATACACACACACACACACACACACACACACACACACACACAAGCAAAAACACATACACGCACGCACAAGCACACAAGTAGATCAGAACATAAGCAGAACTGCCGTGGGCTAAAGTGGGACCAGATCGTGCGTAGGCAGCTGGCGCCAGGCCCCGGTAATGTGGGGCGAGAGAGAGAGAGAGAGAGGAGTGATAAAGCGAGAAGCAGAAAAAAAAAAAAGGAATGGAAAGAATTGGGAGAAAGAACGAGAAGGGTGGGGGGTTTATGAAATGTCAGTGGAAGGGAAGTCCGTAATTAGGATGGAGGAGCCATTGGAGTTCAAGGAGAAAAAAAAGTCTCAAATGGTTATGGACGCTGTAGTGGTAGTTTGGTGAACAGAAGTAGTTGGGTGGAGCTGGTGGGTGGGTGGGTGGGTGGAGCTGGTGGGTGGGTGGGTGGAGCTGGTGGGTGGGTGGGGGAAATTACAATGTGTGTGTGGGTCCGACGGCGAGCGAAGTGTTGGGAGGTTGAAGGTTTGTATAGGCGACCGTTTCGGCAGTGGTGAACTGGCGGTGTGGTACCAATGTGACGAAACTGTTCCATATGATTAGTGTTACCATAATTAGTGCGCCGTTTTTACTTCATTAAATAAGAATTTTAGCCCCAATACGTGGAAGTGTCGGGTGCAACGGGGAGGTTGTTATTGTGTTTGTAGCCATTAGACCAGTGTGCTTGAGCGAGACCGAAAAGAGGAAGAAAAGGCTTGGCTTAAGATGAATTGCTAGATTCTCGTTATCATACTAAGTGGTTGGTATCCTTAGTAATGTTCAGAGTTTTCCTCTAATATTGCTTTAAGAGGTGGCTTGCACTGAGTTTGTCCTGTTTTATTTTGAATATTTCTTTTGCTAGGTGTTGACGTTGAATAGATTACTGTTCTTTTGTTTTTTCAAAACAGGTGGACAGTTTCTGATGTAAACTGGTTAGTGTTTTTACTCTTTATGGGGGTAGGAGTCGGGTTCTCTACAACTGAATTAGACCCCCCCCCTGCCCTAGAGGCAGCAAAAATGGATTACATAGCACCCAGTTAGCGGTATAAATTGTAATCGAAATAGTTTGAATAATTAACTACTGGAGAAAGTGTTCTTCGAAGCAGAATGGGATGGCCTATTGCCATTTAACTTTATAAAGTTTTTCATCTTCGTCACCTGTCCCCAAAAGTTAAAGTCGTCAGATCTTCCGTAAAGAGCGAATGTCTTGTCCTACCTAAATGAAGAGGAGATTGGGACCTCAGCGTTACAGTCTATGAAGACAAATAGTCAAAGAAACATAGACAAGTATTGGGATGAAAGGTGGATATGTACATCTCATGTAAAGAATTGATTAGCCTTCTATTCACTATACATCTTTCTTCTTTTGTTTTACTGGTATTTCCTCTTTCCTTTAACTTTCTCATTTGCACTGCACCCCCACTCCCTTTACCTCCTTTGTCTCTCTCTCTCTCTCTCTCTCTCTCTCTCTCTCTCTCTCTCTCTCTCTCTCTCTCTCTCTCTCTCTCTCTCTCTCTCTCTCTCTCTCTCTCTCTCTCTCTCTCTCTCCCCCTCCCTCCCTCCCTCCTCATGTATTACTTTCCTTTGCATGCAAGTCTGTTTATTATCCATCCATTGTCCTCTTCCATTCTCTTTGCATCGTATTACCTCAGTCTCATTTGCTTCTCTTTCCAACCATTTTACGAACATTCTGTCTACATGAATGACCATATCATCTTAATAAGCTTACGTTCATCTTTTCCTTCACGCTCAAGTTAGTTTTTACATTTGTTAGTGTATGCATTTGGCACCCCGTGCATTATCCTTACAGAACGCTTATTAATAAGATAAAGGAATATTTGTCCGTCATTCTTGTGTCCACACTACGTCACCATATAAACTCGTTGTTTCTCCAAATGTGTATAAACTTGATAATTGCTGTTCTCTTCACCAGTCCTACTGTTGCTTCATTTGAAATCATATTGTTTAGCCTCTTGCACTCACTCATGTGTATTACTTTCGTCTTTCATTAATATCCGCATATACTATTTCATTTTGTTTTTCTCCCACTTAGTTTTTTTTCATAATCCCATTCAATATAAAATCAAATGGCGCCCACTTCCACTAACCACTGTCCCCTGCATATAATTGAACATACACGCACACACACACACACACACACACACACACACACACACACACACACACACACACACACACACACACACATACAGTCATATACACACACACACACACACACACACACACACACACACACACACACACACACACACACACACACACACACACACGTACACACATACAGGCATCATACACACACACACATACTCATGCACACACACACACACAGAGACTCATACACACACACACACACACACACACACACACACACACACACACACACACACACACACACACACACACACACACACACACACACACACACAACACACCACAAAACACTCACAAAAACTCATATACACACACATACGCATATACAAAAAATTCTCTCTCTCTCTCTCTCTCTCTCTCTCTCTCTCACACACACACACACACACACACACACACACACACACACACACACACACACACACACACACTCACACACACACACACACACACACACACACACACACACACACACACACACACACACACACACACACACACACACACACACACACACACACACACGTCGTCGTAGAGGAAGGAGGTCCAAACATCGAGCTCCGACCTAGCGCTTTGTTGCTGAATCAGGAAAAACGCCTTGTTATTTTCGGGATGTAGCATTATGTTCTCTTGGAAAAATATATTTTTTAGCACAGAATGGAGGGAAGTAAAGATGAAAAAATAATCAACGAACCAACTAAGAGGGGGTTGGATATGACTAGAGTGGAGTCGCCACTGGGAGTGATCCCAAAGAAAACATGTATTAGCGTCACTCCAAAGACAACTTACAGGTACGATTCTGAAGTATTTTCGGGGTTTCAGAGGGAAAGGGGAGCAATGGATAAAATTATGGACACGGAAAGAGAAACTTGGATTAGCAGGGCAATAAGGAATCGAGACATCAACAACTTGGCAGAAGAATTAATTGATTTAAAACTAGACCACAAAGCTTTGCAATTAGAGGTATCAAACTTACGCAGAACTAACGATGAGATAATAAGAGAATTAAACGATCTAAAAAGTGAATTAAGTATGATTAAAAGAGAAAATGAAGAGGAATAATGAGTTTAGAAACAAAAACGAAGAACTGAAGAAAGAGGTCAAAGAACAATTACAAGCAGTAACCGAAAAGATGGAAGAATCAATCAAAGAGACCGATCTTAATGAAATAAAAAATCAGTGGAAACAGGAACGTGAAAATCAAAAACTCTCATTCAAAGAAATAGTACAGCAGCAGGTAGAAGAGAATGCAAAGGAAACAGTGATTAAGGTAATCAAAGGATTGGAAAACTGCGTGAGAGACACAGTGGACAAAAAGAAATGCATTGTGGTTTACGGTATCAAAGGAAAACACAAATACCAAAGAGAAAAAGAGAAAGAAATTGCGAAGGAGATACTGAAAGCGGTTCAGGAGGAGGTGCAGGATTTTGAGAAGGAAATCGACCACGTGCATAGGGTGGTTACATACTAAAAAAAAAAAAAAGGCCAATGAAAATCAAACTAAGGACTCAGATGACAGCTGAATAAATACTACCAAAAGCGGCAAAACTATCGAACAGTGAAAATTACAAAAATGTGTGGATAAAAAAGGAAATGAAC
>NC_134791.1:64078051-64105551 GCF_046742065.1 Oratosquilla oratoria
TCAGGGTACAAACGAACAGATAGTAAGAGTTTTAGAAAAGATTTATGCGAAAGGTACAGCTAAAATTCGACTACATAAAAATACAGAAAATATCAGAATCGAGAAAGGAGTACGGTAAGGTGATAGAATTTCACCCAAATTATTTACATCTTGCTTGGAAGATATTTTCAGAAGGTTGAGTTGGGAAGAAAAAGGTTTGAAGATTAATGGCGAATATTTGAACCACCTAAGATTTGCGGATGACATTATTCTTATTTCAGGAAGAGCAGAAGACTTGCAAGATATGCTGAGTGATCTGAACAAGGAAAGTCTTAAAGTAGGTTTAAAAATGAATAAGAACAAAGCCAAAGTAATGTTCAACACGAAAGTTCAAAGTACATACATACATATACCAAGGCTTTTTTTCCCCTTACCAGGGGGGTAGCCAAAAAGGACAAGGCACATAAACATTCCCACCCATTTTATCCCTGAAAACACTCCACACCCCTCCACCCTCCCTCCCATCTTAGCACCTCCTAGATAACGGGTCATCCCTGCACCCTGTCCACTGCCCTGGGTCAGAAGCAGTGTCGCAGGACACAGGACACTAAGAAAGTTCAAAGTAAAGAGATTATAATCGATGGTGAGAGTCTTGAAGAAGTTGAATAGTAATTATTTAGGCCAGATGGTGAAAGTGACAAAAGATCATGATAATGAAATAAAAAGACGTATTACAACTGTTTGGAAAGTGTTTGGTAAGTATAATAAAATCCTGAGAGGTTCTCTACCTTTATGTTTGAAACGTAAAGTTTACAATCAATGCATTCTGCCAGCAATAATCTACAGGTGTGAAACTTGGAAACTGACGAAGGCGATGGAAACAAAGCTAAGGACTGCACAGAGGAGAATGAAGAGATCAATGATGGGAATAACACTGAGAGACCGAAAGAGAGCAAGTTGGGTGAGAGAGCAGGCTAGAGTGAAAGGTACTGTGGAGGCAGTAAAAGAGAGGAAGTGGAATTGGGCAGGTAAGTTAGCGCGAACGACTGATGAGCGATGGAGCAAGTGTGTTACTGAGTGGACGCCACGATATAGGAAGCGTGGAAAAGAAAGACCAGACAGGGGGTGGAGAGACGAGATTGAGAGGTTTGCAAGAGTGACGTGGCAGAGGATGGCTCGGTCGTGTGAATCATGGAATGCTATGAAGGAGGCCTTTGTTCAGCAGTGGTCTTAGGACGGCTGATTTGATGGCTGTTCTTTTTCTCCAGATTGGAGGGTTGTCACCTTGCCTCCTTTTTGCGGGGACATGCCAGGACACCAAACGGTTTCAAACACATTACATGTAGAGGCAGTTGGCTACAGTGTCCTCCAGACTTGAACAGTACCTCCCTAATGTCACATACTCTTCCTGCCTTCCACATCTTCAGTTTGTCAATGCCCGTCTTGACTATGGTCAAGGGTGGCAAAGACATGCTGGGCTTGGAGTCGCTAACGGCATTGTAACACTTGTTAGTCTTACGTCTTGGGGCGGGGAGATGTCATCATGATTAATTCCTTGAAGCACTTTCCCATCTTGATCTTGCTTATTGGTTTTCATCACCATACGACCATCAGCATCACAAACACAATCCAGTCGCTGTCGCAGCGTAGATTGAGAGCGCAAAAGTTTGAGTGTATATATATTTCCAAAAAGTATATTTCTGCCTGTTTCACAATGGCTTTAACGTAATTTTCTCTATAAGTTAGTAAACATCATCTAATCCGGTGTATCATCGATAACAAAAGCTTGTTAAAGAATATGAAGTGTACCAACGGATAGAAGGAACTAAGGTTATGGGAGTGTGGGTCGTGTTGATCACGAAAGGGTGTTGAGTATTACATCAAGGGTTGGAGTGACCACTGGGACCGTCGACGACGCAGAGGAATGGGTCGGGTGGAGACCAATCGAGCTCTGTAGGTGCTTCAACAGTCAAGCGACAGCGACACATGGCGTTCCGAATATTGGACTGGTCTCCCCGTCACAATCGCATTGGGGTAGCCGGGGGATTGGGATGAGAATAGGGGTGGAAGTAGGGTCAAGCTCCATCAACATTGCAGGGGCAGCGGAGGGACATATTCACCAATTGTGCTAACAGCGGCAGCTGTGCTGCATACAGAAAGATATTTAACAGTCCCCTCGGTACGACTGTGTAATTTTTAGATTTTCTTTCGGTCAGTGACAGGCATTTTTTTATGTAGCTGACGAACAGGCCCTCTCCACTGAAGCGGGGTTCCACCAAGGAAGCCGTTCTTTAGCTGTATAAAATGGATTTTCGTCTTCTGAGGAACTCTTGAGAACTTCCTGAGGAACAGAATTTGCTAAGTATGTTGTCGCGCTGAAGGGAGGCGGGGATGGGAGGTGGTGGCAGTGCGTATTTGGTTACCTGTCGTCATGGTATTGCAGTTTCAAACATCGGCACATTGGTCTCGTGTAGGTCGGGATGCCGAGATACGTCGGGATTTTGTCGCAGGGGAACTGGTCTGAGAAGTCTAAGAGGGGGTTTACACCTGTCTAACGGTTCGTCGTGATGTGTGAACGGGGTATTTGGTTGTCGAACGCGGTTCGATAACCAAATACCCCGTTCACACGTTCACACATCACTTTAAACACGTGTCTGTCGAACCGCGTTCGACGAACCGTTAGACCGTGTAAATCCCCTCTTACTTGTTCAACATTGGCTGGTCAAAAGGCCAAGAACGAGAATGCAAAGCAAAAGCCCGTGTAATGTATATGTAACGAGCTTTTTATTTATTTTAACTCAACAGATGTTTCTAAAGCTCGTATCATGATTATTTTCCAATCATTCCATCAATATTCTTAGTGTGATATACGATTTATACTACAGTCAATCACAGAACTTGTTCGAATCTTCGAAGTTCCGAATGCAAACGAATTGAAAATTGCAAAAGACACTTGTTGTTTCTGGCCTTCCATTGCTCAATTTAATATCTTTTCTGCTTCTTGAGCTTCTGTTCCACACCGCCATGATACAGAACAAAGCAGCACTAAAAAAAAAAAAAAAAGACTGAAATGTACTGGGGTTAGTCATGTGGCTTCCGTCAGGATTTTTACCGTATATGATCACAAAAATTAAAAATCGTATGGATAACACCCAACATATCTGAACATGGAATCAGCACGGTGGTTCAGATCAATGTTTTACCTGGCAGGTTGGGGTGTGGGGATGACTTCCCTACATTTGAAGAAATGGGAGATAAACTCGAGAAGAATCGATGGAATGTATTGAAAAGTAAAATTCTAAATCCATATTTTTAACACTCCAGTGGGAACAGAAATTCCTTCGCCTGAACAGGATCATCTGATGGTGGAGGTCAGTCAATCTTGGTTGTTTTTGCAATGATAACAATAGAAATACAATTATTAGGCTGTCGTTATTAAAAGCTACATCGATTACTTCATCTAGATACCCTCTCACACTTGGTCCTACCTTCAGCCGAACAAAATCATCGGACATTAGACAGAACAAAGTCTTTAAATGACGTCGTCATGTTAAAGGAGGAGAAGGAGGAAGGGAAGGAGGACGAGGATGAGGGATAGTTGAAAGAAGAAATAGGAACAAGAAATCGAAGAAAATGGGGAAAGGTAGAGCAAAACGAAGAGGAACAGGAAGAGGAGGGGGAAGGGAGAAAGCTAAGATGGGTGCAAAGGAGGAGGAGGAGGAGGATGGTTTTACATATTTCGTCGCTGATAACCATTGCGTCTGTCCTTCGATGGTTGTCTCGCCAAAGAGATGGTAACAGACAGATTTAAGGAGAGAACCAGAAAAACGGGATAATAGGAGTTAAAAGTGACATTTTACTCTGAGTGGAAATTGGTCTTAAATCGCAAAAGAATGCTGCTTGATGCTGGTCTACAGAGGGATGTCACTTGTCCCTGAAATATTGACTGTGTAAAAATTATGCAGTTGATCTTCGGGTTGAAGGAAGAAGAAGAGAGGAAGAATGGAAGGAAGAGAGTAGGAGGAGGAGTAAGTAAAGGAGGTAAGGGAGAAAAGGAGGAAGGAGCAGGGAGAGGGAAAAAATGCTGCATAACGGGAGAATAAAGAAGGTGGAAACGCTTTGCTGTGCATCATCAGTGACGTGCCATGTTGCGTTTGGCGGAACGGGAAGAAGGTTGACAACATCCTGTCCGTCACCACGCCATCCCGCCCGCTCGTCCTCCAATGGTTTGAAAACTTCTGGAAAATTTTACATTGGCACAGTGATTAGTGGACCATCAACTTGAAGCGTGGATCTGCATACAGACATTTTTTTTACAATTTGGCTGAATGTTAAACACAAAAGTGAAAACACATTACGTGTTTTCTCAAGTACGCGCAATTTCATCCCCGTCCTGTGCCACAGATCATACTGATGATTATAATTATAGTGGACGTAAAAATGTACATTCATGGGAGACTGTGAACACGGACATATCTCGTTCTTTGACTCTATCATATACAAAAAATATTGAATTCACAGCTTGCTCTCTGCTGCGCACGTGTTCATTTAATACTACAGAGCAGATCCGATAATGAAATTAAATTTACCATAACACTGTCATCAGCTTTGTTGGCAAACGGTCCCATCAGTGATACACCGGAGTCGGGCGCACGACACGGAAATGGGGAGACGACATCCCAGAACGATTCTGCTGTTCAGCTTCGGTCTTTCTGGCCGCCGGGAAAGGTATCGTGATTATGTTGTTCCCAATAACCCAGACCTCCCTCAGAAGTTAGGAATGACTAGTAGACGAGGAGCAGGATTCTTTGTCCTTGTGTTTGATGACATAGTCACAAAGAGAAGTAAATATTATGATCATTAAAGTTTCCGCTGTTGTTTGGAGGCACCATCACAGCCTCAAATTAGCTTGGGAAATAGATTTTTGAAAAACACTGACCTCTAGTGTGCATTCTGCATACTGAGTTCTCAATAGATGTTTAATTTTCCTTGCCATGGTCTCAATACCTTATTCATTTTCAAATACGAGTCGTGATATTTATATGTTCGGTTTGGTGTATGAATACATGATATCAGAAGCATCTTTGATGTAGAATAAAATGCTTGTGGAGTTTTTAAGATATATTCTAACTTATGCGCAAACGTTTGAAAAGAAATATAGTTATTGTGTGAACCAGTCAGTAAAATGATTGAAAAAAACTACCGAAAGAATATCGACAGTGATATCCCTGATTTATTTTGGGTTTAGATAGTTTTATTTTAATAAAATTCTAGTATAACACACGTGTAGAAACTTTTCTTTAGCGGTTCATGATTTCTCGATGAACACTTTCATTAATCAATCAATAAATCAATCAGTCATTCTGAGTCCACTGTTGAACAAAGGCCTCTTCCATAGCACTCCATGACTCACACGACTGCGCCAACCTGCAAACTTCTCTATCTCATCTCTCCACCTTCTGCCTGCTCTCCCTCTTCCAGGCTTCCCATCTCGCGGTGTCTACTCAGTAACATACATCGCTCATCAGTCATTCGCGCTAACTTACCTGCCCAATTCCACTTCATCTCTTTTACCGCCTCCACAATATCTTTCACTCTAGTCTGCTCTCTCACCCAACTTGCTCTCTTTCGGTCTCTCGGCGTTATTCCCATCATTGATCTCTCCAATCTCCTCTGTGCATTCCTTCGCTTTGTCTCTATCACCTTCGGCAGTTTCCAAGTCTCACAGCCGTAGAGAACTTCTCAGGATTTTATTATACTTACCACACACTTTCCAACCAATTGTAACTCGCCTTTTTATTTCATTATCATGATCTTTAGTCACTTTCACCATCTGGCCTAAATTATTATACTCTTCAACTTGAAGACTCTCACCATCAATTATAATCTCTTTACTTTGAACTTTCGTGTTGAACATTACTCGTACATGGTTTTACTCTTATTCATTTTCAAACCTACTTTGAGACTTTCCTTGTTTAGATCACTCAGTATATCTTCTGCTCTCTCTGAAATAAGAATGATAAAATTGTTTAGTTCTGCTCTCTCTGTTTCGTCTCTCCTGCATTGTCTTTCTTCTTTTAATTAGGTCATTTGTAGCTTTAGAGTTTTTGTGTTTTCTAATATTTTTGTACTTCCTACTTTCTCTGCATCTTCACTAATGATATTCACTAAACTCAAATTTATACCTTCGATGGTGTCCTCGTGGTCTTAAGAATTTTGAATCTGTTTTTATTTTAACTGAAATTCCTTCTTCTTATCTTTAACCTTCGCAAGGTTTATTTTCTTTTTTAAAACTAGTTTATTTCCCTCGGCTTTGAAATTGGATATGGCTGGGCAACCTATCACTCTATGGTCCCTACCTATATTAACTATATTTATGACCGTAACATTGCTAACGCTCTTGCTCTTATCTCCTATGATAAAGTCTACTTTGTTTTTTGTTGTTCCACTTGGGCTTCTTCTTAATTATTCTCATGCTCTGCAAAATTAACTAACATCTCGCCTGTTATTTCTGTCATCTACATCAAACTTTCCAATGCATCTCCCATATTCTTCCCCATTTTAGTGTTATAATCGCCTATTACAAACGTGCATTACCTAACTTAAATCATCATAGGACTCAATTTAATCATCTGAACTCTGCTAAGTTGTTGTACAAACCTGAATAATTTTAAAGTGTACCTTTTACACAGCCTAATGACAATCCAAGCTACCCAGTTTGATACACTACTAAACTTGACTACGTTACCAGCAATCTCTCGGTTTATCAAGAATCCTACTCCACTAGATCTTTCTTTTGTACTTACCTCTGTAGTAGAACAGGTGGTGACTATCTTGTATCTGTATCAGCTTTTCTTCCTTTCATCAGACTTCTCTCAGTCCCACAATTTCCTACTTGATATTGTGTAGTTCTTCCATTGAACTCTACAGCCTGTGGTCTTCTGAAAGGGTTCTTACGTTGTAGGTGTAGATCTTCACTTTCGTCATACTGTTTAATGTCCCAAAACTAGATTTGCTTTGATAGTACATACTCACATTCAGTGGCACATTGCCCGTAAGCACACAAGGCAAAGTTGGACCTTTAAGAGACATGTTCCTACAGGCAGCCCCCCCCCTTTTTGTGTGTGTGTGTGTAAAGTTCATTTTTGTGTGTGTGTGTGTGTATGTGTGTGTAAAGTTCATTTTTGCTATGAAGGAATTTTGGCAATAATCTCACCTCCCTGCCAGCTGGTTTCTGGCGAAATATTTCTTTAGTGTCACCTTATTCAGTATATTCGGTGGGGGCCCTATATATCTATAGGGTACCCAATGCTCCACGCCGTCATTATGACGGTACCCCATATATCTATGAGGAATTTCCCTGTTCGCCGTCAGTTAGCAGTGGGCCGTGCGACTGTGTGCGCGCGAGCTCCTCTTTGTCTCGTCTTTCTTACAAAACCTGCACGATATGGTGACCCTGTAGAGATTTTCATTTCTGTCGACATATTTTTGTAGTCAGATTTTCAAGCCTATCCACCACGTGAAGGTGTCAACTCTTGGATTGATACATGTCTTTATCCGGGTTGCCGCAAAGTGATTTTAGTAAATGGAGGGAAAGCCTTTTCCCTTCACAACGAAGGGTTAATAAATGTTTAAGTGAATTAGCATGATCTAGACAATGTTTTAATCGAGTTTATGCGATTAAGATCGTTTTTGTGCCCACTTGGGGTCCGGTGTTTTTCTTCGAACTGAATGAAATCGTCTGGCCTCCTCCCGAGTCCTCGTCCTCTTCCTCCTCCTCTTCCTCTTCATTATTCTCCCCTTTCCCTTTTGAACTTTGTCATTCTCATTCCCCCCCCCTTCCTATGGATCGTTCTCCTATTCCTCCTCCTCTTCATTCTCCACTAATCTTTCTCTTCCTATTTTTTCTCCTTATTCTCCTCCTGCTCCACCTCATCACTCTCCTCCTCTTTCTCTTTCTATTTCTCCTCCTCCTCCGTCTATTATTTCTCTGTTAGTTATCATCCTTATCTAGTTCATCTTTATTACTTTCTTCTTCCTTTGTATGATTATCCTCTTCTTCCCCCTCCTGCTCCTCTTCATCCTCATTTTCTTCCTCCTCCTATTCATTCTCCTCCTCCTTCAACTCCTCCTCTTTCTCTCTTTCTTCCTCTTTCTCCCCCTCTACCTCCTTTTCCTCTTCCTCTCGCTCCTTTTCCACCTCTTTCTGCATTTTCTTCATCCTCTTCCTTCCTCATCCTCTCTGCCTCTTCCTCCTCCCCCTTCTTCTCCTTCTCTTCCTTCTCCTCCTCCTTCATCTTTTCCTCCTCCTCTTTCTCTGCCTCTTCCTCCTCCTCCTTCTTCTCCTCCGCTTCCTTCTCCTCCTCCTTCATCTTTTCCTCCTCTTTCTCCTTTTTTCCTTCTCCTTCTCCTATTCCTCTTTCTCGTTTCCCTACAGGCATGCAAAATAGTTCATTTTATTGAATGAAGCGGTAGAGTTGTCAACAAATACGAGTATAACAAATATACTTGTTAAATCCCCTCCAGATATAAGTTATATTCCTGACACTATCACACATTTTGTGTGCGTGTTTGCGCGCGAGCGTGTGTATTTGTATGATCAGTGTGTGTTTGTGTGTGTGTGTGTGTGTGTGTGTGTGTGTGTGTGTGTGTGTGTGTGTGTGATTCACCATGATCTTGAATCACGTGTTGGACTCGTGATCGACAGCTATTTCCCTCCCGAAAGAGAGCTCAGAGCTCATAATATATGATCTATCTATGAGTAATTCTGTGACCTTACACACACACACACGCCCAACTCCCCGCCCACGAGAGTTGGAGAAACGACTCGGAGTGCAGCGATATTGAAATTATTTCAGCCCTGGGCAGGATTCGAAACCGGACTGCCGTAGTGGCGGCCGGGAACTTTATCACTGCGCCACGAGTTGTGTGTGTGTGTGTGTGTGTGCGTGTTTGTATGCGTGTGTGTGTGTGTGTGTGTGTGTGTGCGTGTGTGTATATGTGTGTGTGTGTGTATGTGTGCGGGTGTACGGGTGTGCATGTATGTGAGTGTGTGCGTGTCTGCGTGCGTGCGTGTGTTTACATGTATGTTTGTATTTTACCTAGTTGTATTATACGGGAAGGGGAGCTATGCTCGTGGTGACCTGTCTTTGTATGTGTGTATGTGCATGTATAAAGGTGTGCATGTATGTGTGTGTGTGTGTGTGTGTGTGTGTGTGTGTGTGTGTGTGTGTGCACTTGTGTGTTTGTATTTTACCTAGTTGTATTATACGGGAAGGGGAGTTATGATCGTGGTGACCTTTCTTTGTATGTATGTGTGTGCGCGCTTACGTGTGTATGTTGTACGCGTGTACGTTTGTGTATGTCTGTGTGTGTGTTTATGTGTGTCTGTTTATGTCTGTGTATGTATGTGTATGTGTTTACCCAATAGTAACATACAATGTAATAGCTGTACTGTACTTGCTCAGGTCAACCCTTGTTTATACGGTCTGACTGTCATGTTTCTTCCATATACACACGTTTTCGTGTGTATATGGAAGGTATATTTCCTGGCCTCATTCACACACATATATTTTTTGTCTTTTTCGTCAGCTGGCTTTTCTTCCCCAGCGTGAGAAGTTTTCCAGGTTGATTATATCTACTCAATTCAGTATTCTAAACACCAGTATTATGTCACCTCTTTATTTTCATTTTTGTAATATTGACAGTCCCAGTGTATTTAATATTCCTTTGTGTGTGTGTTAGGTTTGGTACCACATTTGATGTAGCTTTATGGACTCTATCTCTTTCTCTCTCTCTCTCTCTCTCTCTCTCTCTCTCTCTCTCTCTCTCTCTCTCTCTATATATATATATATATATATTATATATATATATATATATATATATTTAGGGTTTCAACCTTTACATGATTTTTTTCATGTCAACATCCATGTAGTGGAGTGCCACTCTGGTGTTTGTCAGCAATTTATTATCCTCTCTATGCTTTCCCGGTGACAAATAGTAGCTTCATTTTATAATTTGTAGTTTAGTGATGGTCTTCTTTATTTTTTATTTTATTTTATATTCTTTAACCTGTTTTCAATATAATGGTTTTTACTCTTTAAATTAAATTTTCATTTGTGTGTGTGTGTGTGTGTGTGTGTGTGTGTGTGTGTGTGTGTGTGTTGGACTCGTGGGGTTGTGATCGACAGCTACTACCCTACCGGAAGAGAGCTCAGAGCTCATATATGACCGATCTATGGGTAATGCTGTGACCTTACACGCACGCATACACGCAACTCCCCGCCCACAAGAGTTGGGGTAACGACCCACAGGCCAGCGATACTGAAATTATTTCAACCCTGTGTGTGTGTGTGTATGTGTGTGTGAGTGTGTGTGTGTGTGTGTGTGTGTGTGTGTGTGTGTGTTACTCTTAAGTTTACCTTTCGTTTCTTGTTTAGAGGCAGTATAATTGCACCTTAGAGGGCAGCGCCTCCTTGCAGAAAATGCAAGTCTTTGTTAGGAGTCCGCCTCGTGTAGCATGTGCTCTGTACGCTATAGGTTTAGGTGTAACGTACACAACTTGGAAGAACACCCTCCGGGCATGCTGCGCTCACGATATCCAAGAAAATCTAAATACGTTTACCAGGATAGTTTCAAAAGTAATGTCTCCTATCTATTTTTTTACTCATAACTCAAAAAGTTGAAGAACTACGAAGAGAGGAGTGCCACCATTAGAACGAGAGGATATTTTTGCCCCAGAATTTATTTCTCCACGTAATGAACCCTCTTCTCAATGAACTTTCGTAGGTGCATGGTCTTTCGGTTTGCGGTTTCTCACTCAAATCTGTCGCCACTCCGGAATTGACAAACCCATCTCCTAACCTTGTTGGCATCAACTGCCTCGGGTCCGTAAACGTTCACCAAACGCCAGTAAATGTTGATTGGTTCTCCTTCTGCGTGGAGGAATTCACTTACGTGTCTCTGCCTCTGACACACATCTATGGCAGGGGTTGCTGTATTAGACTGTCGCACCGTTGATATATGCAACATAGAGATGAAAATTTCAGGTTATAAACAATCACTCAGACCCTTTGATGCAAAATAATAAATATATATAAATGAAATATGATAAAACAGGAGAGATTACTCTTGAACCATCCCTCGATTATGTTATATATATATATATATATATATATATATATATATATATATATATACATATATACATATATATACAATTATATACATATATATTATATATATAAATACATGTATATATATATAATATATATATATATATATATATATAATATATATACATATATACATATATATATGTATATTATATATAAATATGTATATATTATATATATATGTATAAATATATATATATATATATATATATATATATATATATATATATATAATCGGCCATCCTGGGTCCATTGCTGATCAAAGGCCTCTTTCATGGCATTCTATGACTCACATGACCGCGACAACCTCTGCCACGTCACTCCTGCAAAACTTCTCTATCTCGTCTCTCCACCTGTCTAGCCTACCTCTTCCACGCTTAACCCATCGCGCGGTGTCCACTCAGTAACACACTTGCTCCATCGCTCATCAGTCCTTCGCACCAACTTACCTGCCCAATTCCACTTCTTCTGTTTTACCGCCTCCACAATATCTTTCACTCGAGTCTGCTCTCTCACCTAACTTGCTCTCTCTCGGTCTCTCAGCGTTATTCCCATCATTGATCAATCCATTCTCCTCTGTGCATTTCTTAGTTTTACCTCCATTGCGTTCGTCAGTTTCCAAGTCTCACAGCCGTAGATTATTTATGGCAGAATGCATTGATTGTAACCTTTACGTCTCAAACATAAAGGTAGAGAGCCTCTCAGGATTTTATTATACATACCAAACATTTTCCAACCAATTGTAATACGCCTTTTTATTTCATAATCATGATCTTTGGTCAGTTTCACCATGTGGCGTAAATAATGATTATACTCTTCAACGTTTTCAAGACTCACCATCAATTATAATCTCTCTAGTTTGAGCTTTTGTGTTCATCATTACTTTGGTTTTACTCTTTTTAATTCTTAAATCTACTTTGAGACTTCCCTTCTTCAGATCACTCACCATATCTTGCAAGTCCTCTACTCGTTATGAAATAAGAATAATGTCATCCGCAAATCTTAGGTGGTTAAAATATACGCCATTAATCTTCAGACCTTTCTCTTTAGTCCTTCTGAAAATATCTTCCAAGAAAGCTGTAAATAATTTGGATGAAGTTATATGGCCTTGCCCAACTCCTTTACAAAGAATTACAAGGAGGAGCATGACGACAGGAGACCTTTTGGTTCATAACTAGGTCGGATGCGAAAAAAAAACACATAATGATAAATGAATAAATAAATAGAATTATAACTAAATAATAATAAATAAAAAACGAATGCATAGGTATAGTTAAATAACAAAAAACAAAAACAAAAACAAAAACAGACTAAATAATATTAAATTGACAGATAAATGAAAATCAAGCAGGTGATAATAAACAAACAGACAAATAATTACAAACAAATAAACAAATAATATAAAATAAACTGCAGTCATTACAGCATTTTGCTTAGGTGTTTATCTAGACGAATATTAAAGCTTCGAACTGAACTACATTGCACTGCCTATGCAGGAAGTTTATTCCATTCAATAACTACACAGTTGGCGACGTTGTTTCTATCCACTTCTAAATTGAATTTATTTCCTAGCAGTTTGAAACCATTATTTCTTGTCGAATTCTCATTCAATGTGAAAATTTTGTCACTTTTGATGTCAATTCCTTTTAGAATCTTAAAGACCTGTATCAAGTCACCTCTGAGTCTACGCTTTTTTAGGGAAAACAGATTCATATGTTTTAGTCGATTTTCGTATGATTTATTTTTGATATTTGGAATCAAATTTGTGGCTCCCCGTTTTATTTTTTCCAATCTGTCAATGTTTTTAATGAGATTTGGTGACCATACGGAAACAGCATATTCCAAATGTGGACGAACTAACGATTTATATAGCTTGTTAATGAGAGATGGACTTTTGAAGTCAAAAGAGCGCGCAATCAGTCCTAGAATCTTTCTCAGAAGTTGAAATACACTGCTTAGATGATTTGAGATCGTTACTAATAATTACGCCGAGATTACATTGCTTTGGATGTTAATAACCGGTGTTCTGTCCTTAATGTGAAAGGCTTCGAGTAGTTGTAGTCTCCTAGGGTCATTGCTCGATCCAATAATTTTGGTGTTGTTGATCAAATCATCCCTCCTGAGTGCAGTGTTATGGAAACTTCTATGATGTTCTTTGATTGCTCCCTCTTGTTACTACAGAAACACCTTCAATAGTAATTATAAGAAAGATGAAAAAGTCATCAAGGACATCATTCATAAAAATTGCCTTCCTACAAATGAGAACAACAAAATCAGAGTTCTCATCTATTATAAAAATCCAAAAACTTCCTCCCTGATCATGACAAACAATTTGTCTAGGCGATCAGACTTCACATCTAAAACTAATGTAGTGTATCAATATCAATGTTCTACAGGAAATTGTAATTTCCTCCCTCATTCCTACATTGGTTTTACTAGATGTAAAGTCAGCTGTCGCCTAACTTTCCACCTACAAGAGGGAGCAATCAAAGAACATCATAGAAGTTTCCATAACACTGCACTCAGGAGGGATGATTTGATCAACAACACCAAAATTATTGGATCGAGCAATGACCCTAGGAGACTACAACTACTCGAAGCCTTTCACATTAAGGACAGAACACCGGTTATTAACATCCAAAGCAATGTAATCTCTTCTATCCCATTATTTAGAAATAAAAATCCCCCCCTCCCTCTACCCCTTCTCTCTCTCTCCCTTCACCTACACCTCCTCCCCCACTCTTGGTGACCGCACCCGCCTAACCCTCCCCCACCCCCCTTACCCCTTGACCTCTGAGGTCCTTATTGTCTGTCCCTTTCCTCCCCCCCCTTGTCTGACCTGATCTTAGGTATATATACTTCTGTCATCCCCGATTGTCACACCCTTCTTCCTCTCTTCGCCCCCTTTAAATGTAAGTCTTTGTATTTATTTTCACAAATCTGTCACCTTTATTATTTCTGTTACCATGTAATTTTTGTTATTTCAGTTTTATCTTGATATTGTCTAGTACCTTTACTGTTACCATGTAATTTTTGTTATTTCAGTTATATCTTGATATTGTCTAGTACCTTTACTGTTACCATGTAATTTTTGTTATTTCAGTTATATCTTGATAATGTCTTGTTTAAGACGAAACGTCGATGTCAAATAAGAACAAATGGAAGAATATAGAGACCTAGTTTCAATTCACCCAGTTAATGGAAAATCTCTTATCAGGAAAATCGAGAATACGAAGAAAAAACTGAACAACTACAACAATGCTGTCGTTTTTAACTCCACGTATATATATATATATATATATATATATATATATATATATATATATATATATATATACATACATATATATACATATATATATATATATATATACATATATATATGTACCTTCTGGAGGCACACATAGTGTATATATACCATGTGCACATGTTATAGAAGCTCTTTTAGATGTAGGACAAGCATAGGTGCAGCATATACTCACCTATCAGGGACATGCCTGGATTTGGAGAATATTCAATGTCTGGAAGGCTGAGGTGCCCCCGGAAGTCATGAGACCAGAAGGTCTTCGCCAACTCCAGAGACCAAATAAAAACTTGGTGGATAAACTTTACCGCCAAGCCGGAACTGGAGCATGTATGTCTTGACAGTGAGAGAGGATATGAAGAAAAGAGAGGGACACACACATACACACACACACACACACACACACACACACACACACACACACACACACACACACACACACACACACACACACACAGACAGAGAGAGAGAGAGAGAGAGAGAGAGAGAGAGAGAGAGAGAGAGAGAGAGAGAGAGGGGAAGGGAGAGAGATTGTGAGGCTGCCGAGGGAGGGAGCGCTCTGTATAACTCATGAAGAATGCATATTTGCCCCGTTAGGGTGCATGAGTAACGTTATGAAAATGTACGAGTTGAAGTTGCCTGGATTTTGTTTCACAGGTGGTAAGTAAATGCATCGTAACTGTTGAAACACAGGATGGCACGTTTTGCTGATCATATGCCAGATTGTTTCATTCGGCTGAGAGGTGGCCTCGATCCGAATAGGCTTTAGATTGAGTGAGACCCTGTTTCTTGGGAGGGTTTGGCCTTCAGCACCCCCCCCCCCCCAAAAAAAAAAAGTGGTTGCCATAACAGAAGTTGTCCTTTAGGCCATGCGTGTTTTGTTTTGTATTCAAATTCCTGTTTTCAGATAAGAGGACTGTAATCGCTTAGTCTGTCAACTATGATTGCAATAATAAAGATAACGGCAATGATAGCAATACAACATATGTCTTATTGATTCGAAGGCTCTTAAAATGGTATTTGAAAATAAATTAGAAGTACTCAGCTTCGTATATGGTGACATTCTCATGTAAATTTCATTATGACCGGAGAAATTAATTCAAGTTTTGGAGAGACACTGCGTAGAAGGGATCCTGATTCGTGTTAAAGAGTGATAGGCTTATTGAGGAGGAATAAAGACGGAAATGGATCTCGAGAAATTGAAGAGCCCTGAAGTGACCTTGGCCCGAAATGGAAACCAACATACAGAGGGAATGATCAAATGAACTGTGTACATGTAGTGAGGGTTACAAGGGCTGTAATACCTCTACACAGTGATACTTTAATACTTTCCTAATTAGATGGGGATTATTTCAGTCGCAAGGAAAGTTTATTGTCTCCACATTATTTCTCGTAATTGTTACAATAATGATACATTTTTTTTAACAAGTAAATTAAATAGAACGTTTTACATAAATGGGTGGGGTTTTAGTGTCTTACTGACGCATACGTTTATTCTTTATCTTATTTCATTTTATCTTTTTATCACAGTTGGTGAGCCCAATCCCGTCCTCTCAGGTGCATGAAGTATCAATTTTGAGAATGCAGAGTCCTTTGGCCTTTCCCCGAACCGTTCGCTCTAGTTATGGGTGTTTCTGATCATTTAATCGTATTCAAAATTTTCTGGACTCCTGATTAATCCGGTTGACCTTATGTATAACATTATTTCAGTTCCTTTTGATGTGGAGGCGTCCTCGCCGGGATGAGGTCGGGTGGGAAGTGGTGGGACTATGCTGCACTGCTGCGAAGTAGGGCAAGATGAAGCAAAGGTCTTTGTGCAAGAGAAAGCGAAGTGAAGGCATTCTAGATTCAAAGACCGGTGAAGTGAGAGGAGACGAAACAGGTGGAGGAATGTAAAGCTAGAACTAAGAAAACGAAGCTATCAGAGTCGAGGCGCACTTAGGTGAGGTAAAGAGCTAAGGAATGCTAACCTAGGCGAGGCAAGGATAGACGCAGGATGGATGCAAAAGAATATGACACCGGTGGTCACGAGCTGGATTTTTCTTGCACGTCAAGGGAGCAAATTTAATCATGCTTCTTTCGTCTCCACCAAAGTGCCGCTGCAGCACTTGTAACACAACGTCGCCAATTTCTACCGCTGCCTCCACTAACAACTTCACCACTCTGAAAGTAACTTCAAAGTACGACAATCACGTTCATGGTGATGCAGCTGTAGGCACCACCAGCAAGTATACATTACATTAACAAAACTTCACGGCGCCTTCAGCAACTTCGACGTCACCATTAACAGTAGAACACCATAAAAAACATAATTCGAGTTGCAAGTGATACTGATGACGCTGGATCACCTATAAAAAATTAATACCATAACTTCAGAGCTCCAGTTGTAGGTTATTATGAAACCACTCAGATCTTCAGAGCATTATTAATAATATTAAAGTATCCACCAATATTTTAAGAAAAGTTCCAGTTAGTTCAGGGGCTCATCCAATAACCTTGAGACTTCACCAGTGTTTACAGTAAACTTTAGAGTACAACCGGTAATGTCATGACTCCACCAATATCTAGACATTGGCGGATGTAGATGGCTACTCCGGGTGGGAGAGGAGCAGTGAAAAACAGGTGTGCCTCCTCTCCCAAGAAGTATATTGGCATCCCTCTGTATTTCCCTCCAGTTCTTTCACTATGATGGCCGTATTGATGCATAAGGTTTATAAGCGTTCGCAAGGTGACTCCAAATTGTTACGCAAATGCAGCAAAGGACGCAGACAGGTCACACGTGGCGCAATTTTTTTTTCCGGAACTGAAGGTAGGGAGTTAGGTAGTGAAAACAGGCAGCCACTTGGATTTGAACCTGCACCACGTCAACGTAAAGTCCATCGTTCTACCGACTGAGCTAAAAACAAGTCTCCAACGTAGTCGATAGTGAGGAGTTGGGTGGTTGTAGTAGTACTGTGCAAGTCTGCAATGCCATGACACATGGAGGAATGTGTAGTGGCCAACACCAAACTATCGCATCCCACTGTTCAGGCCTGGGTATGCACCATCATGAAATCAAAACAGTTTGGCGTTTACTGTATAAAGGCAAAGTCATTGCAATGCACCATAGGGTTATCTAGCGAACAAGATAATATCCAGGCTAAATTGAACCCATTACCGAAATGAGACAGCCTGTTGTAGTTAAAGGAAAAAAAGAAAGGTAATGTGCGCGCGCACACACACACACACACACACACACACACACACACACACACACACACACACACACACACACACACACACACACACACACACACACATATATATATATATATATATATACACTTGAGTAAAAGCAGCAATGACTGCAACAGCTCTGTAGGGAAGAGGCCAAACGCAGAGTATGGGAGTCCAAAATATATTGGTCTCCCATATTCTGCGTTTGGCCTCTTCGCTACAGATATATATACACTATATATATATATATATATATATATATATATATATATATATATACTGTATATATATATATACTGAATATATATATATATATATATATATATATACTGAATATATATATATATATATATATATATATATATATATACTGTATATATATATATATATACTATATATATATATACTATATATATATATATATATATATATATATATATATATATATATATATATATATATATATATATATATATATATATATATATATATATATATATACCTAGTATCTTACGTGAAGGGGAGCTACGATCGTAGTGTCCCGTCTCTGTATCTCGTAATGTCTAAATCGCTCTTAAATTCGTGTATGGTTTTTGCACTCGCTATTGTTTCGTCTAGTTTGTTCCATACATCCACTACTCTGTGGGGAAAGCTATTCTTTTTCAGGTCTCCTCTGTAACTGTCTTTTTTGAGTTTCCTTCCATGTCCCATTGTATTTCTCTGATCCCAATATAGTAAGTCTTCTCTACCACGGATTTCCATTCCTCTCATGATTCTGTAGATAGTCAACAAGTCTCTTTTTTGTCCCAGAGTCGGTAATTCTAGTTCTGACATTCTCTCTTTATATGACAGTTTTGAAAGTATTGGGGCCATCTTCGTAGTTGTTCTCTGGATTCTCTTAATTTTCCTTATATTCTTTTTGGGACAGGGTAACCATAGTATCACTGCGTACTCCAATTTAGGCCTTATCAGTGTGACTAGTATTTCCTTTACCATTTCTTTGTTCAAGTAAATAAAGGCCACTTTTATTGATCTTAGCAAGCTATAGGTTTCTCCGACAATTTTGTTTATCTGCTTGTCAGGGGACATTTCCTTTGTGATTGATTACTCCCAGGTCTTTTTCAGATTCCACTTTCTTTATTTCTTTTGCACCAATTTTATATTGTCCTGATATTATTTTTTCTTTTCTTTTTCCAAATTCCATTATGCAACATTTCTTAATGTCCACTTCCCACTTCTGACTCCATTCCCAAACCTTGTTCAGATCTCTCTGCGACGACTCACAATCCGTTTCAGTACTCACATTCTTCAACAGTTTTGCGTCATATGCAAAGAAGCTCACGTAACATTCCTCACCCTTATCCATGTCATTCATTTAGATAGCAAATATTATTGGAGCCAAAACTGATCCTTGTGGAACTCTTATCTCTGAGCACTACTCTCATTTTTCTTTCATGCAAGGAGTCCTCCATCCATTTCAGTAGTTTCCCTCCTATGATTAACCACAAGATTTCTAATTTTCATGTCACTCCCTTCAACTCGTCTTGTGATCATTTCGACTCTGTTCTCTCCACTTGTAAATTTCGCAACATCTATTTTTTTCTTAGTCAAGAACATGTCTCCATATTTCCTTTTCCATTATGTCTAGTTTTTCCTCTAACAGGTAATCGTTTAGTTAATTTAATCCTGAGATTAATCCGTCTATATTATTGTAAGCAACTTTTAATTTTCTGCTCTCTTCATCGCGTTTTCTGTTCCTTTTGTTTCTCTTTCTTGAATATACCATGTTCTCAGTCTCATGTCTAACACTCTCCAATAGAACTTCGTTTTCTCGGTCTCCGTTCTTTTCTCTTTTTTTTTTTTTATATTCTTCGCTTCTTAATGTCTTTTCTCTTTCTCTTTCCTCATCATTCATGTCTCTTTTTATCCATATACCTTTATAGTGTTCACTTTTTGCTAGCTTTCCTATTTTTGTTAGTATTTCTTCCGCTGCCATTTGTGACCTTAATTTGATCTTTAGGGGTCAATTTCTTCCGTTTTCATATTTTCCCATTCCATGCACTTCCTCTACTTCTTTTTCTATTTCCTTATATTCGTCTTGTACTACTTTTAGAACTTTTCTTGCTATTTTTTTCTCCCAGGGACCTAATTAGATTGTGTTTTTCCTATAGACCATATACTACTATACACTTCTTTTTGTCCTCTGTATCTCTTACTAAATTTTCTTTTTCCTTAATTACTTGAATGGCTGTATCATTTGCATTTTCCTGCATTTGTTGGTAAACAGTTTCTTTGAAAACTATCTTATCATTTTCTTGATCTCTTCCATTCGTTCCTGAGCTGTTGGAAATCTTTTTCTCCTATATTTTTCAAAATTTCTCGGTCTTGGATGACGTGTTGGACTCGTGATCGACAGCTACTTCCCTCCCGGAAGAGAGCTCAGAGCTCATATATGACTGATCTTGGGCAATGCTGTGACCTTACACGCACACACACACCCAACTTCCCGGCCACGAGAGTCGGAGTAACGACTCGCAGCGCAGCGATCCAGTGTGTTTGTGTGTATGTAAAGTATATTGCTATAAACATCTGATCCAGTACCACTAAGATTATTGCATTACCGTTAACATCGTGTATTCTCTTTAATAAGAGATTATTTAATAAAGAACAAAAATATATTCAGCCGTTAGATTAAAAGTCCTGGCGGCATGCATATATTAACAAGAGAAAAAAATTAGGATATTACGAAGAAAAATATAATTAAACAAGATTAGCGAACTACAAACCAACTATTTAGCTCAATTAGGGAAGAAAATCTTAGACAAGTTCAATTCTTGTATTCTGTTGCAGTAATCGTATTTGTATATATCTGAAATGGGCAGCTCAAACCAGAAATTAAAATCCAACCAACGTTGGTAAGGAAATTGCACTGAATTCTCTGATTGTTGAAATAAATGAATAAGTAGGTAAATAAATAAGCAAATAAATAAATAGAAATAATAAACCATTGCGGTTATTTCGTTTTGTTACGTTTTATGATCGATCGTTACCTGTGCCGCCATTCGTTTCCTGTGCTGATGTCGCTGTTGTTATTCTAAATCCAGGTGATTTTTGTTTGTTTAAGAGAAACTCCCGTAACCATAATGACTGAAGAAGCTCTCCGAGAAGAAAAGAAATGATAAGATAATATAGAATTGATAAATCTCGATTAACCTTGTCGGTATGAATGCCTTAAGGATATTATTCTAAGACCAGATAATATTACTTTGTCTAACGCCAAACGATTTTGAATAATTCGGGGGATCCCCGAGAACCGAAAAGGCTAAAACGTATTTGATTTTGTTTGTTTACTCAAATATTCATTCCATAATAGCATTGCCGGCAGAGCCGAAGTATCACTACGCCTTTAAAACTCGCTGCACGGTGAGGAAGAGGACTGGGGTAGGTGGGTCTCGGCTGAATAAAATCGTCTGGCGACAGCTAGAAGAATATATCATTACAAGCAGTGAAGAGGTTAATAGGGATTCCCAATGCAACAATTATGCACAGCACGCAGTATCTGTACATTCAAAGTTACCAATAAAATTGTCAACCCCATATTGTGTCCACACACAAACCAAAAATATATTTAACTCTCGTTATAAATCCACACTGATTTTCTGGCGTTTCCGCTACTACACTACTGTGATTAGGCACCGCATGTGCGCGCACACACACACACACACACACACACACACACACACACACACACACACACACACACACACACACACATATATATATATATATATATATATATATATATATTTACACACACACACACACACACACACACACACACACACACACACACACACACACACACACACACACCGAGGTTCGAAATTCATTCACTCCACCAAGACGAATTAGCTGTTACCAGTTTCGTATAACTGGCGCGTTTATACCCATACTATCCCCCTGCAATCATTAGGCAGCGTGGAACAAGGGTAGCGTGATGGGCCGGGTAAAGGAGCTTCTGGCCCCGTAGGAACTCAAGAGCAGTATGGTTGCGCGCCACAACAGTGTCGGCGAAGCGAAATAAGTTCTTATGCCTCCCCCTCCTTCACTAAGTAACCTGTGACGGTTGTTCTCACAAGAAGGAAAACACACACACACACACACACACACACACACACACACACACACACACACACACACACACAGACACGCAAACAAACACACAAACACATGTACACACACGCAAACACACACACACACAGGCACACACACAAACACACACACACACACACACACACACACACACACACACACACACACACACACACACACACACACACACACACACACACACACACTCACTCACATATATATAAATACGTGCATACATACACATGCACACACATAGATATACTCTCACTGTATAAATTGAATGAATGGTTAATCTGTAGCCGGGAAAAAATCTATCGTGCAGAATAAGGCTGTTGAAAATGAGTTTTTGTTTTATACAGATTAATCCAGGAAAGTGTGTAGCTATTTCCTCTTCTAATTACTCAAATCAAAATATAGAAATCACAAGGCTTAGGTGAGGAGTTTACATCAAGAGGCACGTAGATGAGGATGGTGCCGTCTCGTACGCCCTGCCCTATCCACTTAGACTGGCGAGGCAGGTAACAGTTACTGCTGTGAATCAGAACGAAGTAGGGCTTTTGCCATAATCAACACACACACACACGACTCGATGGCGCAGTGGTAGCGTTCACACCTACTGCTACAGCGGTCCGAGCTCGAATCCCACCCAGGGATGAAATAATTTCAGTATCGCTGCGCTGCGCGTCGTTACTCCAACTCTCTTGGGCGGGGAGTTGGGGTGTATGTGCTTGTAATGTCACAGCATTACCCATAGATCGGTCATATATGAGCTCTGAGCTCTCTTCCGGGAGGGAAATAGCTGTCGATTACGAGTCCAACACGTGATCCAAGGCAATGGTGAATCACACACACACACACACGCGCGCGCGCGCGACACGGTGGCGCGGTTGGTAGAGTCCCCGACTGTCACTACGGCGGTCCGGGTTCGAATCCTGCCCAGGGCTGAAATGATTTCAGTATCGCTGCGCTTCGATTCGTTACTCCAAATCTCGTGGGCGGGGAGTTGGGTGTGTGTGTGTGCGTGTAAGGTCACAGCATTACCCATAGATCGGTCATACGAGCTCTGAGCTCTCTTCCGGGAGAGAAATAGCTGTCGATCACGAGTTGAGCACGTGATCCAAAGACCAAGGTGAATACACACACACACACACACACACACACACACACACACACACACACACACACACACACACACACACACACACACACATGGATAAATACATACATAGGGGAAACTTATAAATTGTTGACAAAATTAAAATTGGCATTTCATTACATAGACAAGGATATGATGATGAAATTTATAGAAAACCTTCTACGCCGCATATTAGAATGTGCTGCTATGCTATCCCCACAATGTATATATATATATATATATATATATATATATATATATATATATATATATATATATATATATATATATATATATATAAAGGATAGGGATTTCAAAAAGCATCAAGATTGTTCCAAACATAGATGACAAGACATACAATGAGGGATTAGATACACTGGAAATACCAACATTAGAGCAAAGAAGAAAAACAGAGTGATCTCACAGTATTATTCATGTCAGCGAAAAGTTGGTATAATCGACAAAGACATAAGAAATACAAATATTTAGAAATACATTTTTCCATACCGACGCACGGGTACCTACATGTAGAACAATATAGAAGAAACAATGCTCTCAGACAACATAAACAAATTCAAAGCAAAGTTTGACCAATGAAAACAGAAAGATGAGATCCTACAAGTAAATTATGATTAGGCACAGAGCGCGGACGCGCGCGCACACACATACACACACACACACACACACACACACACACACACACACACACACACACACACACACACACACACAGACACATACACACACAGACACGATGGTAAATATAACAAACTTGATACCTAAGAACTCAACAGTTTCTTCGGATTAATGTAATGTAACACACAAAATAGCGCCCATAGTTTACGACACGTTTAAGTTTATATATTCGTCTTCCCACACTCTGTTTTGGGGACCCACAGAAAACGGATTGTCACGAGGATGTCTGTGCCACAACTAGTAAACTTGGGTGAGAGTGGAAGCTGGGTTCAAGTGGATCAGCTTTTGCCTGTAGTTGTTGATTTGTTGAGTCGGTGATTAAAGAATGTAACAAATCTATATTATATAGATTTATGTTTTTTTTTGTATATTTCGTTATGCATTATATGTAATCTTTATGTTATCTTTACTAATTAGTTGAGTATGGATAAAGGATCGCAAGTTTATTATGTATGTGGAGTGTTATCTACAGCCCCTGTGAACAAAATAAGCAAATTACAAGCTTATATATCTTTAAAAAAATCTTTACAGAATTTCATTATGTTGTGGCATGGAGGAAATTATTGTAGTATTAATCTCGAATAAAGCTCCTAACCTTACACTAAGCAAAATAAGTTCTCGTGGCGTTTCTGCCAAATTCGTTCGCGTGGGATGCAAAAGGTCGAAGTGCCTTTGATGGATAAGGGCACCCGCTGACATGAATAAAAGTGTCGGTCGCTAGTAACCCCCCCCCCCAAAAAAAAAAAATATATATATATATATATATATATATATATATATATATATATATATATATATATATATATATATAAATGCTTGAGTTCGAGTCCTCGGGCGTACCACGTTTCAATTTCTGCATGCATCTCCACGGTTCGCCCGATATTGATGGCTTAGAATTGAAATGCATTGTGGTTTACAATATATATATATATATATATATATATATATATATATATATATATATATGTATATACATGTATATATATAATCAAATCAAATCAGCCATCCTGAGTCCACTGCTGAGCAAAGGCCTCCTTCATAGCATTCTATGAATCACACGACCGTGCCATCCTCTGCAACGTCACTCCTGCAAACTTCTCGATCTCGTCTCTCCACCTTCTGTCTGGTCTCCCTCTTCCACGCTTCCTATCTCGCGGCGTCCATTCAGTAACACACTTGCTCCATCGGTTATCAGTCGTTCGCACCAACTTGCATGCCCAATTCCACTTCCTCTCTTTTACTGCCTCTACAATATCTTTCACTCGAGTCTGCTCTCTCACCCAATCCAACATGTCATGTTAGCTTTCGGATAATGAAGAAAACCTGGTACTAGATAAAATCGTCTGGTGTTTGCTGGGACAAAATTTCAAAGGAGAGTCAATGTAGCAAAGGTATTGGCCAAAGCAGTCGTCAACACACTCTTCAGCCCTCAGCTGAATAAAATAATATCGTATCCTGAAAAGAATATTCTAAATAGGTTCCTTGTAACAAATGATTTCAGGGGATACAAGTATAATAATCTTCTGTATAGGACTGACTGGGAATTTTCCCACCCATCGAAAATTTGGATGATATTGGTGACAACGGTTGCATGTACTTGTGTATAGGCAGGGAATTCACAAATTCGCATTGTTTGTACGGCCCCAAGCTAAAAGTACCTGTGAAGGTCAAAGAGTCATGTTGTTTTCCACAGACTCTCTCTCTCTCTCTCTCTCTCTCTCTCTCTCTCTCTCTCTCTCTCTCTCTCTCTCTCTCTCTCTCTCTCTCTCTCTGTCTCTCTCTCTCTCTCTGCGTATCTATTTATCTAGCATTCTCTATCTCTCTGTCTATTTATCTCTCTTTTTCTATCTATTTATCTGTCACTCTATTTCTCTCCCTCTCTATCTGTCTACTTATTTCTCTCTCTTTCTCTCTCTCTCTCTCTCTCTTTCTCTTTCTTTTTTTTCTCTCATTCCCCACTGATATTGTTAATCCTTTCGCTGCACAGGAATTTTCCCTCGGCTGAGTAAGATTGCTTGGTGGCAGTGAGAATAAATGTACGATTCGTCTATAGGAGTGAAAGGATTAAGGGATGTCTATTGATTTTACGTTTGATTAGTTCAGCGGCTGCTATAGTGATCTTTTCTTTCTAAGCGTGCTCGTCCTCAGTGTGTAAGGTTTTGAAAAGCATTGCTGAAAAATGGGTGATAATGAGTTTTTGAAAGGGAATAGATTTGTTTTGAAATAGGCTTTTTATGCGATCCAGATCTTCTCTTTGTAAAGACATTTGCCAGTTACTTTTTTTTTTTTTTTTTTTGTATATTGTCCACATGCTTCTTCGTTTTGATATTGAAGTCTCCGACGGCCACTTGCTAGATGTTGTTTTCTTTAAAAGAATCAACAACTTTCTCGAAATTTTTTGGTGGTTCCCCATCCACAGGTCTTTCACTCTTATTTTATTTTATTTTTCTTGTTCTGAGGGTCAAGCCGGAGGCACTTTTCCCCTTAACGAGAAAACATTTGTGCTGTAGGTTTGGCGATAAGAAATTTTTGGCAGGTGGAAGGTCCGTCTTCCATTTTCTCTGGCCATTCTTTAGTGGGTTTGCAGCAGGTTTTTATGTTTGCATCTTTAATGCCCTCAGGAATTGTGTTCAACCGAATGAAATCGCATCGCTTTTCATCAGAAGGAAAGAATTGTATGAGAGGCGATATTGTGTTCTTCAGATAGGTGGAAGGTCTATCTTCCATTTTCACTGGCCATTCATTAGTGGGTTTACAGCAGGTTTTTATGTTTGCATCTTTAATGCTCTCAGGAATTGTGTTCAACCGAATGAAATCGCATCGCTTTTCATCAGAAGGAAAGAATTGTATGAGAGGCGATATTGTGTTCTTCAGATAGGTGGAAGGTCTATCTTCCATTTTCACTGGCCATTCATTAGTGGGTTTACAGCAGGTTTTTATGTTTGCATCTTTAATGCTCTCAGGAATTGTGTTCAACCGAATGAAATCGCATAGCTTTTCATCAGAAGGAAAGAATTCTTTGAAAGGCGATATTGTGTTCTTCAGATAAGTTGAGTCGATTTTTTTTTTTTAGTTGGATTATCACCAATGTTTTCTTACTGACATGGGCACCTCCAGGGCACAGAATCGGCCCACATTTACGGTATCAATTGGAAATAAAGTGCGTCGATTAGCTATTGTTGACATGTTCCTTCAGCGGAAGGGAATGGTAACTTTAGTAAGAAGGTAATATAGGAAAATGTTGGGAGAGGTAATCGTGACATCATGAAAGCTTTCTTTGGTCAGCTAATAAACCTTTCTGTTCTGTAAACAGTGGTATAGATCCAGTGGACTGTGGCACAACAAGAAAGTATTAACTTAGGTGTTTTTTTTGCTTCGTAAGATGAATTCTCCGACTGACAGAGCCCAGAGCTCACAAAAAAAAGCCCCTTTCACTACTTCATAAAGAGCATTTTGTAACATGAGCTCTCCTTCTGGCATATGCAGCCAGAGGGTTTGCTCTTTTTCATTCCCATAAAGGGAACATCACCCCTGGTACAAATTTTTGACACCCCAAGACGCTCATACGAAGGAATGAACTAATAAATGACTGTCGGAAATAAGAAATTTGATTAAAGATTTACCAAGACATACTCTGTGATTTGTACTACATGTGTATGGTCCTGCAGAGCGCTAGCTTGGCAGAGTGGAACTTGTTAAATAAAACAAAACTGTAAATTGTAAATGCGGCATATAACCCCTCAGTCTAGGGTCCTAACCCTACCTGAATAAAGTCTTTAGGTTATGGGAAGAACGAAATGTTTAGTATGAGTCCTGAAGGTAGAATTTAGTAGGGATTAGTCTC
>NC_134791.1:64110551-64153051 GCF_046742065.1 Oratosquilla oratoria
TTCAGAAGATTGAGTTGGGAAAAGAAAGGTTTAAAGATTAATGGCGAATATTTGAACCACCTAAGATTTGCGGATGACATTATTCTTATTTCAGAAAGAGCAGAAGACTTGCAAGATATACTGAGTAATCTAAACAAGGAAAGTCTCAAAGTAGGTTTAAAAATGAATAAAAATAAAACCAAAATAATGTTCAATACGAAAGTTCAAAGTAAAGAGATTGTAATTGATGATGAGAGTCTTGAAGAAGTTGAAGAGTATAATTATTTAGGCCAGATGGTGAAAGTGACGAAAGATCATGATAATGAAATAAAAAGACGCATTACAATTGGTTGGAAAGTGTTTGGTAACTATGATAAAATCCTGAGAGGCTCTTTACCTTTATGTTTGAAACGTAAAGTTTACAATCAATGCATTCTACCAGCAATAATTCACGGGTGTGAGACTTGGAAACTGACGAGGGCGATGGAAGCAAAGCTAAGGACTGCACAGAGGAGAATGGAGAGATCAATGATGGGAATAACACTGAGAGACCGAAAGAGAGCAAGTTGGGTGAGAGAGTATTGTGGAGGCAGTAAAAGAGAAGAAGTGGAATTGGGCAGGTAAGTTAGTGCGAACGACTGATGAGCGATGGAGCAAGTATGTAACTGAATGGACGCCGCGAGATAGGAAGCGTGGAAGAGGGAGACCAGACAGAAGGTGGAGAGACGAGATCGAGAAGTTTGCAGGAGTGACGTGGCAGAGGATGGCGCGGTCGTGTGAATCATGGAATGCTATGAAAGAGGCCTTTGTTTAGCAGTGGACTCAGGATGGCTGATTTTATATATATATATATATATATATATATATATATATATATATATATATATATATATATATATATATATATATCCCACGTGAAAAACACTGTTTAGAGTAAAAAAAAAAGACTGGAGACAGGTAATCTATATATTTCGATTGCAAACTGCAATGTGTGTGTGCGCGTGTGTGTGTGTGCGCGTGTGTGTGTGTATGTGCTGTTTTGGAAACACCATAAGGAATTTCCTACATAGACGATTAAAACGTTATCATTGCATTAACTGATGACACGTTTATACATGTAGGTCTGGGTAACAGCAGACAATTCTATTCAGGTAAGGACAGGTTACCTTTTCTGAAAGGAATAAATAAAAAATATTAATTAAGATTAATCTCTCCACTACGATGGCACATTCAGAAATGATCCTGTGACTAACGCCAAGGGATTCCTTTCAGCTTAGAGTAGGACCCCCGTTCGAAAGAAGTGACGGTAGGACCTGGGGATGTCACAGCTAACCCAGTCTCTCATCTCCATCAAGCAACGTCAGAAATCAGTATGTAAATCAAGCAGCATAGGCCAAGAAATGATTAGAAAATATGACATCTGATCAGGAAATGTGACGTATGGTTAGGAAATGTGACTTTTAATTAGGATATGTGACATGTGACTAAGGAAATCGACGGTTCCACTAATGCGTGCTTAGGCAGTCGACTCACTCGCCATGTTAAGTGTAACAGCAGTCAAGTATATATAGGATCAGGAAGGTGAAAGCTTGTCATATAATTCTTAATGTGTAAAGTCTGGTGTCCATAAACAGAGATAACGCTTCAACTGAGTATATTTCTAAATAGATATTCGGTATGCATTCTTCTATATAATTAGATATAAATCTTAGAGTAAGGAAACATCTAAATAAGTCATATTTCCTCTACATATTCATTTTAGATCTCTTGTCTAAGGATTCATTTCTAAATAGTCCCCTAACATAACCTAAGAATAGTTTAGTCCTGAAGATTGGGTCCAAATATCGGCAAGTGATTCGGTCAATCCATTATGAAACAGTGCAACGTGCGCAGTCTAATGCATATGACATGTTTAGTATATGTACTGTGAAATGTATGTGAATTGATATTTTTCACTATGGATGGTTGACATTTTATTTTATCTTATTCAAAATTAATATTCCATCAATTTTATCATCGTTCAAGTTTTTATACGAATTGTATTAATTTGAATTATATGAACGCAAAAAATATTCCTTTAAATATTGGATCTTCAGTATTTAGTGGACTATTATGCGACGAAAAAGATGAAAGTGTCTGCTGTACTTGTCCTCTCTCTCTCTCTCTCTCTCTCTCTCTCTCTCTCTCTCTCTCTCTCTCTCTCTCTCTCTCTCTCTCTCTCTCTCTCTCTCTCTCTCTATCTCTATCTCTCTCCTTTTTTTTTCAAATCAAGCTGGCACGTCGTCGAAAGGAGATATTTTGAGATGGCCACACATGCCTTCTTCTTTAATGCGTTTAATCGTCGTTTGGTTATGGAGCTGTGGGCAGCGTCGTTTATGATCGTCGATCTTTGAGCTCAAAAGACGCTATCTGAAGTGATTCGAAGAACATGTTGAGGAAATTCTCCTTGGTGCACAAACACCCATTTTTATTTACATTGGGTTTGATTTTTTCGTCTGGTTCTTATCGTAATGAATGTGTGATGCCGATTTTTTTTTTTTTTATATGTTTCTCGGCGGAAGCTATGACTAGATTGATTTCGGTCAGGTTTTACTAATGATCACCAGTCTCAAAAGGCGCTATGAGAATTCATTTTACAAAAAGAGAAAAAAACAAACAATGAGGTGGGGGTAGGGGGCGTTTGGTTTAGCTTGAAAAAGGTTGTGTGGTTCTCTCTTGCTTTCGTAAATGTAAAATAGATGTGCAATATACACTCGATAACTTTGAGCTTACCGAAGCTCCGAGCAAGAATGAGGACATTTCAGCGTCAGTTTTGAACTCAAAAGAAGGTATTTGACTTTGATTCAAGAAATGAAATAAAAGAGACTGCTTGATATCTGGAAGATAGTATGATAGCTTAAGTTTATGTGCATGTAGACACAAGTATGAACTCGATGCTCAGTGGTGGATGAGACCTCATAGCACTTGCCAATTTGAAAACTTGCGAGATGCAATGAATTGGTTCAGCATGAACAGATAACATTTATTTTTCTACACGAAATTATCATATGGTTTTTCCCTCTTCTGTTTAGGAAATGCTTGATTTTAAGGATGGTCATGATGTTTAATTGTGGCTGATTTCGTGGACAAAAGCCGAACTTTCCATAAACACTGTAGAAGGTCATTGGTTGGTATCCATGTCATTCAGATGGTATTTACATAAGGAGAGTTGAGTCTTACTACAAAGACATCCGTTCGTGTGCGTGTTTGCGTGCGTGCGTGCGTGTGGGCTTGGGCGCACGTTCGATTCTCGGTACTGTAGTAGGGTTGAGTTGACATCGAAATATTCCGTCTATTTTTATTTAGTTCAGTAAAGTTTTTTCAATTCTACTTGGGCTCTCGTATATCTTATGCGCTCTTCTTTCTATTTGATGTGTGTGTGTGTGTGTGTGTGTGTGTGTGTGTGTGTGTGTGTGTGTGTTTCCGCGCGCCTGTATTTACCTAACTGTATTTACCAAGTTACTCATACATACATACATACATACATACATACATATACCAAAGGCTTTTTCCCCCTTACACAGGGGGTAGCCAAAAAGAAAAAGGCATAGAAACCACTCCCACCCATTCCATTTCCTATATATTCCACTCCCCTCCACCCTCCCTCTTATCTTGGCACCTCCTGGATGACGGGTCATCCCTGCATCGTGTCCACTGCCCTGGGTCAGAAGCAGTGTCGCAAGACACAGCACATCCACAGCAAGGCCGCTTCATAAATTCGGCGACCCCCCTCTCCGTCCCCTCATGCAGAAAAGGAGAAGACGGGGAGAAATCCCTTCGGGCTGCGTCAAATTTTTCTCATACATACTTCCTCACCCCCCATCCCCCACCCACTCCCCCTCATGCATCACAGCATCATCCATACACAACCCTTCTCCATTCAATCCTATCTTCTGTCCTCGTACAATTTACGGAAAAGGAGTAACGCTCGTGGAGCCCCGTCTCCTACTGTCCAATTTATCATACGCAGCCCCAAATTCATGCCCACTATCAACTTGGTTTATATCCTTAATTTCCACATACTATATATCTTGAACTATATCACCCTCTAAGCTAATCCAAGTATTGTGTGTGTGTGTGTGTGTGTGTGTGTGTGTGGGTGAGCGTGTGTGTGTGTGTGTGTGTGTGTGTGTGTGTGTGTGTGTGTGTGTGTGTGTGTGTGTGAGCGTGTGCGTGTGTGTGTGTGTGAGAGAGAGAGGGAGGGAGGGAGGGAGGGAGAGGAGCACAGCATTTAGAAGTTCAGAAGATTCGAGATATTCTATGCCAGGCGCAGAGAACCATCTCTAGGCAAAACAGCTTTGGAATGATTCGGCACTTCCCGTGTGAGGCACGAGGTATACGAAGATTGCTTCGGGGAATAGGGTACTGATCAATTGGCTTTGGGATTGTTGCGGCACAGGCGAGAGTGAAAGTACCCGTTCATGGTTCTTAAACGAAAGTAGATCTTTAGATGGGTATGACTTTTGCCAAGTTATTAGGAAGGGACTAATGAATTATAGAAACCCAATCAATCTGTGACAGATCATATCATCAATCCAGCCTTGTGGATTACCCCAAGTAAGCACCCATACAGCTTCCCAATCTATCTCTACTCTTTTCAGACATATACAATTTATCTAACGCAAACAAACCCAATTCACCCCAACTCAACCCAACCCAAGGCAACCCAACAAAATTAATCTAAGCTAACCTAACCCAACCCAACTTTTCTTAACCTAACCTAAACTAACCAAACCAAACGTAACCCAAAATAAGCTAACCCAATCTTAGCCCAACCCAACCAAACCCAACCCAACCCAGCCCGACCCAACGTAACCTAACCAAACCCTGAATAACCCAACTAACCTCTACTCAGCTCATTGCAACCCGACCTAATCCAACCTTACTCAGTCTAACCTAGTCAAAATACCCTAACCCAATCCAACTCTACCCAATCCTGTCCGTCTCACCCCAGTCCAACCTATCCCATTACTACTCACTCCAAGCTACGTCAGTCCACACCAACCTAACCCACCTTAAGGATCACATTGGGCTTCCACGGGCTTCATCAGCATCGCCCGTTGAGCGTTCGTTTAAGTGAAAACGACTTCGGATACAATATTTCATTTTTCTAATCTTCAAATTATCTTCCCGTCATATATTGCAAAGCTGAATGATGAACTAAGAGATTGTAAAGCTATACGAATACTAGGCATACCGTTGAAATGTTCTTAGAGAAGTCTAGATTTCTGTAAACGAAGTCATATTCTAGTTATTCAAATGGAGGTTGGAGGTAGAATGTTGGAGGAAAAATAACCCATGAACCCAACCCAACCATGATATAACTCAAGCCCCAAAGAAAAAGGCTATGGTGTGGAATCGTTTATATTTGAGTTCTCTTCGTCTCCCTGGAGTGTGACTGCATGCATTTCCTGGGGAACTCAGCAAACACACAATCAAGTTGGTTTGTAAAGGGCAGCAAGAATGTCACTTTTAACCTGTTTTGAAAATTGAGCGGAGAGTGTGTGTGTGTGTGTGTGTGTGTGTGTGTGTGTGTGTGTGTGTGTGTGTGTGTGTGTGTGTGTGTGTGTGTGTGTGTGTGTGTGTGTGTGTGTGTGTGTGAATACGCGTGTGATCTCGTACTGTATGTCTGACAAAGGAGAGCAGGGTGTGCGTGCTCTGATATGTACATGTTTCCAAGTGAATTGTAGGCGCCATGGTATGTAATAAGGTGTGATTTAGGGCAGCTACAAGTCGAGGCTTTATTGTTCTGGCAACGCGGTTGGCATTAGCTACTTTAGCCGTCCCATTCAGAGAGCAGAATCCCCGCGAGATGTCTAAATATTCTCGTACATAGGGAACTTCACCTCTCCCAGCTCCTCTCTCCATTATCTTCCATCTTCCTTTCCTTGTCCATCATCAGTGTCCACGACTCAGCCAAATAAAACCAGTTACGTTTACCTCAGGACAGTATGGGCAGAGTGGTCATGGTTGTTGATGGTGTTAAGTGCGATTATTAGTTGTTGATACTATCCATAATAGATCTTATAGCTTGAAACCCATCTCTATGTCGCCGTCATCTTTTCTTCTTCAGACATCCATCGTTCTTACACCAGTGCCTCCACCGCCATTCCCGCCAAGAATCAAAACAGCCACCTGCTTCAAGTTCTTATACGTCTTTGAACATCCATCCTCTCTCTCTCTCTCTCTCTCTCTCTCTCTCTCTCTCTCTCTCTCTCTCTCTCTCTCTCTCTCTCTCTCTCTCTCTCTCTCTCTCTCTCTCTCTCTCTCTCTCTCTCTCTCTCTCTCTCTCTAATCTAAGCTAACCTAACACGATCAAACTGTACTAACCTAACCTAAACTAACCAAACTCAATCTAACCCAAAATATGGTAACCCAACCTAGCCCAATCCAACCCAACCCAACGTAACCTAACCAAACCCGGAATAACCCAGCAAACCCCTACCCAACTCATTGCAACCCAACATAATCCAACCTTAAAAAAAAAATCTAACCCAGTCTCTCTCTCTCTCTCTCTCCCTCTCCCTCTCCCTCTCCCTCTGTCTTCATATACAACACAGACATCAATCCAACGTTTCCTCATGGAGAGATCTATGGGAGGGTCCAAAATGCGTTGCTGGCCACTGTGAGGCTGCGGGCTTCCAGCCAGAGAAACGAAACCGTAGTTTTTATTACTGTTGTCATATTCTTCTTCCTCTCCTTCTTTATCTTTTCAAAATGGGGTCTGTTAGGTCTGGCCTACCAGTCATGTACAGTACTACTGCGCCACGATACTCTGTAGGTGTGTTATTCACCATGGCCTTGGGTCACGTGTTAGACTCGCGATCGACAGCTATTTCCCTTCCGGAAGAGAGCTCAGAGCTCATGTATGACCAATCTGTGGATAATACTGTGACCTTTACACGCACACACACACCCAACTCCCCACCCACGAGAGTTGATATAACGACTCGCAGCGCAGCGATACTGAAATTATTTCAGCCTTGGGTGGGATTTGAACCCGGACAGCCGTAGTGAAGGCCGGGAACTCTAACCATTACGCCATCGAGTCGTGTGTGTTTGTTTGTTTTAAGGTGGTGGTAGGTTGCTAAAGCAATAATTTCATCCAGATCCCTACACTATATGTCTTTAAAGCATTCTGTTGCCGGGATCAGCCCACGTTACAGAAATGTGTCAATATAATCTGTCCGTCGAGCGAATGAAATCGCTTTTGCTGCCCTGCCCTTGGACAGAACAGAATTACAAAGTTTGTCACGGAGTTGACAAAATTTGTAATAAGTTGGCGACTCGACCTGCACGCCACTTGGAGCGATCTCACGAAACTTTGGAACCTGTTACCCTTCTAGAGAAAAGTCATGTTCAGGTGGGACGCACACCAAGCGCTGACGGTGGCACGCACATGTCACCACGAGCACGTACAATGTATGTATGTGTGTGTGTGTTTGCATATATATATATATATATATATATATATATATATATATATATATAATATATATATATATATATATATATATATATATATGTATATATGCACCCAACTGTCACAACACAGCATTAATACTACTGCCAATAATAAGACCACGAGGATCACTTATAGCCACATCAACATTTAGAATATCATTACCAACACCATCACCCTTAGTACCAACATCAACACCACAATCCCACAATCAGCATCACCAACACTGCCGATGCCAACACCACAAACATCACCACCAACCCCACTGGCACCACAATCTCCACCAATACCAGTGTCACTATTGTTATCACCACTAACAACAGCACCATTAATCCTAACACTAATGCATTGCATCTCCGCGACCACTACCACTAGTACTAATACTAGCACTGCCACTATTACTACCGCCGCCACTTCCACTACTACTGTTTGTTCCACAGATACTACCATTATCACTACTGCTACCATCACAGGTACTACTAACACTATCACTACTATTATAACTACACCACCTACATGATTTCTCTGCACCGTCAACGCTCACCATCAGCACCACCATCACTATCACCAGCACTTCTACCACACCACCACCCCATTATCCGTCTCCACATTCGTCACCACCACAATCATCACCACTACCGCCACCACCACAACTAACACCACAACTACCATCACGGCCGTCACTACTACCACTTTCACCCCCTATCATCACCACCACAAACACCGTCACCACCACAACCAGGAAGGACCACCATCACCACTAACACCACCACCATCAACAACAACAAGGGCATCACACCACTAGTAGCACCACCACCAAAACCCATTCTCTCAACGATCCACCACCAGTGTTTCCATTAGAGCTGGTGTCTCATTTTACGCGTGTATGCTGGTCTTTTCCTGTGGCTGACTATGTTTTATGTAATTATATCGCTGACCACGACAAAGTGTAGGAGATGCTAATCTCTTTATATTTTCTTCTGTTGTTTCAGGTAAGCACCCGAGTGTAGAGTTTGAGGGCAAGAGAAAAATGGACCTCCCATGACGGGGGGTATTCATTGCAAGAACAGGATCACATAATACAGCGAATTTGGATGGACCTGTGGTAAGTGAGACGCGGGCGCAGGAAATGAAGTCGTGCCACCAAGCCAGACGGAAAACTAAAATGAACTCGTGCGCGCACGCACGCACACACGCACATAATACACGCTCACACATATCGCTGTTACTGCCCTCATTGAGCAAAGGGATATTTTGTGTGTGTGTGTGTAACATTACAACATTGCCTATACATCAGTTTGTGTGCATGCTTTGAGATTTCATACTGGAGGGTAAAAATTGTCAATTACTAATCCACCACATGATCGAAAAACATGTTGAAGCACACATTTTGGTAGCTAGAAAACGTCTAAAGAACTATTGAACACGTTAATGAAAATGGACATTAATCATTAATCCTCAGAATCTTAAGTATTGTTCAATTGAGCAAAATTGCATAAGGACTGAGCAGAGAATCTATACAGTGGGACCACCTGGTTCAAATGAGACAAATGTTTAACATAAAAGCTTTAAAAAGGCTTTGTTGATTCGCGTATTCACCTCATAAACACGAGGACTTTAGCCGCGATGGTTGGAGTTCCCTGAGCACCTAAACATGGAATGTCCTGGAAATTTGGTCTTTTCCTTCTCGACGGAACTATGAACAGGCTCAGGCTCTGCAGTTATCCAAGCAGACTTTGTACTTCGGAAATGGACCCACCATCCTACTCCTCTTATATATATATATATATATATATATATATATATATATATATATATATATATTATATATATATATATATATATATATATATATCAACCACAATTCACTTTAATTCTAAGCCATCAACATCGAGAAACTCGAGGAAGCATAGATGCAGAAATTTACATGCGGTACAGCTATTTACTCTAACATCCGCTAACGCGTAACAAGTGACAGTGACTTCACCGATTGCACTATCAAGAGAGATGGCGCAATCGGTTATGTCACAGTCACTTAGCTGTACCACGTGTCAATTTCTGCATGTATGCCTACTCGAGTTTGTCAATGTTAATGATTTAGAATTAAAGTGAATTGTGGTTGATAAATGTAAATCTTTTCACTTGGACCCATTCATTGTTGCATATATATAATATGTATATATATATATATGTATATATGTATATATATATACATATATATATATATAATATGTATATATATATATATGTATATATATATACATACATACATATATATAATATATACCAATCAATCAGTCAAATCAGCCACCCTGAATCCATTGCTGAACAAAGGCCTCCTTCGTAGCATTCCATGAATCATACGACCGTGCCTTCCTCTGCCACGTCACTCCTGCAAACTTCTTGATCTTGTCTCTCCACCTTCTGTCTGGTCTCCCTCTTTCACGCTTCCTATCTCGCGGCGTCCACTCAGTTACACACTTGCTCCATCGCTCATCAGCCGTTCGCACCAACTTACCTGCCCAATTCCACTTCCTCTCTTTTACTGCCTCCACAATATCTTTCACTCTAGTCTGCTCTCTCACCCAACTTGCTCTCTTTCGGTCTCTCAGTGTTATTCCCATCATTGATCTCTCCATTCTCCCCTGTGCAGTCCTTAGCTTTGTTTCCATCGCCCTCGTCAGTTTCCAAGTCTCACAGCCGTGAATTATTGCTGGTAGAATGCATTGATTTTAAAATTTACGTTTCAAACATAAAGGTAAAGAGCCTCTCAGGATTTTATTATAGTTACCAAACACTTTCCAACCAATTGTAATGCGTCTTTTTATTTCATTATCATGATCTTTCGTCACTTTCACCATCTGGCCTAAATAATTATACTATTCAACTTACTCAAGACTCTCATCATCAATTACAATCTCTGCTTTGAACTTTGGTGTTGAACATTACTTTGGTTTTACTTTTATTCATTTTTAAACCTACTTTGAGAATAACCTTGTTTAGATCGCGCAGCATATCTTGCAAGTCTTCTGCTCCTTCTGAAATAAGAATGATGTCATCCGCAAATCTTAGGTAGTTCAAATATTCGCCATTAATCTTTAAATCTTCCTTTTCCCAACTCAACCTTCTGAAAATATCTTCTAAACAAGCTGTAAATAGTTTCGGTGAAATCGTATCGCCTTACCATACCCCTTTCTCGATCTTGATCTTTTCTGTATCTTTATGTAGTCGAATTATAGCGGTGCATTTCGCATAAATCTTTCCTAAAACTCTTACGATCTATTCGTTTGTACCCTGTTTGCGTAGCGAGTTTAGTATTGCTATTTGTTCTACCGAGTCAAAGGCCTTCTCGTAATCTACAAAAGCTAAACACAGAGGTATATTGTATTCTGTCGTTTTATCGATTAGTTGGTTTATCGCCTGCAGATGGTCTAGAGTTGAATATCCGCTTCTAAAGCCTGCCTGTTCTCTCAGTTGGTTTCCATTTAAAACTTGACTTAGTCTATTTGTAAGGATCTTGGAGAATACTTTATATACGTTTGATAGCAAGCTATCGGTCGAGAGTTACTAAGGTCCTTCTGGTCTCCTTTTTTATGAAGCAAAATCACTATAGCACTGCACCACGCATCAGGAACGCTTTATTGACGTAAGCACTGGATGTACAACTCAGCTAATTTAATATGAACTATTTTACCTGCGTCTTTCAACAGATCTATTGATATACCATCTTCCCCTGGTGCTTTTCCACGTTTCATAGTTTTTAGAGCAAATTCTACTTCCTTTGTAATCTCTGGTACACTACTAACGTCTGCACATGAATTCATTGATTCAACTACGGTCTCCGACGAGTAAAGCTCTTGATAAAATTCTTCTACTCTTTTTACCATTCTGTCTCTGCATTTAACGATTTCTCCATATCTATCTTTCAAATATATCGTTTGCTGCCTTCCTAAAGCATGTCTGCGCTCGTTCACTTTAATACTTTTACCTTTCCGAATAGTTTCCTCTATTTCACCATGTTTCTCTTTCTTTTCTCTAATCTCTGTCTTTTGTTGATAAGCTTGTTTAGTTCTACTTTTTCTATTTCGTCTCTCTTGTTTTTAATCTGCATGGTCCTTCTTATTTTAATTAGGTAACATTGCTAACGCTTTTGTTCTCATCTCCTAATATGAAGTATATTTCTTTGTTGTTCCATTTGGATTTCTCCACGTCCATTTACGACTGCTCTTAACAGCTTTCCTCCTATTCCATGTATCTGCAATACCTCCCACAATGCCTCCCTTCTTCCCTGTGTGTGTGTGTGTGTGTGTGTGTGTGTGTGTGTGTGTGTGTGTGTGTGTGTGTGTGTTTGTGTGTGTGTGCGTGCGTGTATTTGTGCATGTGTTTTGAGAGAGAAAAACTCATATTTAGGACTAATGATCTGCAGCAATTACTCTGGTGAATGAGAGCTCAGAGTTCATATAACCTGATCAGTTGGTAATGCTGTAATCTTACACATGCCACACGGTGCTCGGAAGAAATCACAGGAAATAAAGTCATGAGAATCCACGGTAATGGTTAAAAAAAGTTAAAGGAAATAATGTCGGAACTATTGTTTAATTATAAATTCAACACAGAATTGCACGTAATTGATTTAATCGTGAATAATCACCTCACCGGATGGGGCAAAAGAAGGCAACTATTATTATGTGTGAATAAACAAATGAATAAATAAGTAAATGAATAAATTAATGAATAGATAAATGAAACAAATGAATATAAAAAATATTGAAGTGAAACAAACCATGGTGTGTCAATAACATTCAAATGAGTGGTGAGACGTAGGACAAGTCAGACGAAGTACTAATATTCTTTGTGACTGGGGAGGATGTTCCACCAAACACCACAAAGGAATTCAACCTTGACGCTACTATTGCCTTCTTTAGATATTCTATACTGGCTAACAACAGATGTGTTAATAATACCAAGCAACCTAAAGAATATTTTATTTTTTTCGTAAATAATAAAAACATCTGTTAGGCAAAAAGAGGTCTTCATATGGTCTGCCGTAGAGTCTTCAGGTTCTGTCAGAGTCTTGTATTTTTGGGATAAGAGCAACATGGATTGTGGCGAAGAGTGGAATTCACCGGAAAAATTTGTCACTACAGAGACGACCAGAAGAGGAGAAAAAAAAAAATCTTTCACTCCCACTTTTGACTCAATGGCGTGAAATCATTCAAGTTTAGCGTTTTCAAAATTCAAATTCCCTATGCAATATAAAGTAGCTCTTAATGTACCGTTTTTATTTTCAATGATATTGGTGAAATAATTTTCACATTTAAAGCAAAGGATTTTATATATCTTCTTGCCAGCAGGAATCTATAACACGATTTGCATGTATTCGTTGCTAGCGGGAATTGGAGACCCGCAGCACCACCCCAATAATTCCTTTAAAGTGAAAATAGATATGAACACAGCTCGGGAGCTTTTTCTTGGCGACCATCGATAGTTATTTATTATTCACTGACAACCCTTCACAAACATACAGATAAACGTGTGCGAACACACACACACACACACACACACACACACACACACACACACACACACACACACACACACACACACACACACACACACACACACACACACACACACAGCCACGCACTTGCGCGCATAAACACATCAAGGAAAAGGGAAGTTACATATTTGTAGTTACAAAAGCAAAGCATGCTAACGCAATCTACCATGCAACGAGCTCGGGGTGAAAAAGTAATAAATGATAAATTGAAAATAGAATGAACAAAGGAAATGATAGTAATATAACAACAAAAACGATGGTGGTGGTGGTGATGATGATGATGATAATGATAATAATAATGACAATATTAATGATAGTAATAATAATAATGATAATAATAATAATAATAATAATAATAAAAGTATTAATAATATTGATAATAATAATAGTAATAATAATAATAATAATAATAATCATAATAATAAGTGAATAATACATAATAAAGAGAATAAATATAAAGAAAACTTTCGCGGCACAGATTATATCCCACAGCAGAATGAAACATATACTGGCGGACATCAAATCGATTGGACAAAAGCTCGAAAAGTAGCGGAAGCTCCGGAGAGGCGGCAGGATACCCACACGCGTGATCCCTTGATGGAGGTGCGAAGGATGCATGTTGTTACCTCTAGAGCCTCCATCTTAACGCTACTCTCGTCGGATTGCCTTCCTAATTGGTGCCCTCATTTGCACACCATCATCAAGTTATACGCCCCCTTTCATACACACAACTTAATTCCTTCACACGGGAATGTAGAGTAACGTCACTCACCAAGGCCTTGTCCCCTTCTAGAATTTATTTATGTAAATAGGACTTCGCTCGCTCGGAAACGTATTTATGTAAATAAAAGTCGGCCTAACATGCCGTATGGCCTTTTTATATATAAGTTGTTTAGTTTCCATTAAAAAGGGATATTTGTAAAGTAGAATTTTATTATGACAACGGAGTCTGGATATTGTATTAGTAGATCTGGTCTTGGGTCGAGGGCAACATTTGTGTGTATTAATATAATTTTTTATGAAGCTTACTACAGACGATTTTATTTAGAGGAAAAGACGGCTAGACGGGTTTTGATCAATTATTGTGAGTAATTTTTCTTCCGAGTCTGTCCCAGTCCTGAATGATATCTTCATCTGGTGTTGGTTAGAACAATATTCCTTATCGTTTTTGGATGTATGAAGCGGTAAATTCCACAGGTATTAGCAGCGAAGATCTTGCAAACAAAACGTCATGTGTCTTTGCCCCAATATACTATGTCGCGTGTGAGTCTTCTGAAATTCTTTGATATATGTAAAGTTCCAAAATCATCCTCCATGCCTTCACCTCGATGGTGCCAATGCATATATTATCGTTAACATCAGACAGTGTTACTTAATTTATGGATGCTCCATATTATAGATCATCTGCAGACAAAGAAGCATGTAATTGGATACAACACAGAATGAAATAAAGTTATAATTAACTTCAGTATTTGAATTAGTAGAACAAACAACGAAACCAAGTGTTTGTACACTCAGGTACAAAAACATTAAAAGGGGTTCACAGAACATTTATGTGAAATGTACGGATGTAATTCGACAACATGTATACACACAAAAATAGATGAATAGAAATGGAGAATGAGCACGGCAAGGAGACACAATTTTTCCAAGATGTTTACCAAAATCACAACTTGTCTTCAAGGGATTTTCAGTGAGTTGGGAAGGGGAAGGTTTGAACATTAATTTGGAATATTTAAATATTATGATATTTCCGAGTTATGTCGCTTCAGAAACAGCAGAACACTTTCTAGTAATGATCAGTAATGGAAAATCTCAATGTTTGTTTAAGGAACGTGTTAGCTCTGTTGCTACCCTTCTCAGGATCTACATTCTCTTTTAAATTTTCTATTTTTTTTTTCTTTTCATCTGTTATTTTTGCTTACAATTAAAGTGTCAATCATGCTGAGAAAATTATTAACTCCTAAGTCGTTTTCACCACCGGTGAATTTGGGAATATTAATATTTGAGGTATGAACCTCATGACGCAAGAGATTAGTGTTATTCATACCTTCAGTTTTTAAAGTTGATTTGACTTGACTGCCTCCACATAGTCTTCCTTACGTACGTCAACCTCGTCGTTCCTCGTCAGTCTTTGTTCACTGCTGCTTTGTAGTGGTTCATTCCCTGCTTTGTAGATCGCTTTGTAGATCGCCTTGCAGATCGATCCGTTTTTTGAAAACTCGTAGTATGAAGGCTCCTCGTTCCTCGTCCTTGAAATTAACATACGCGTTGGTTGTTGTTATACACTGCGTGGTTGTGGTTGTGGTTGCGTGCACTGTTTTTAAAGTTCACTTCTACCTCAGTCTTGTCACGCACCAGTCTTATAATCACTTCGTAGGAGGTTCATCTAATCACTTCGGAGGAGGTTCATCCCTCGTCGCCACCACTGTTTGGTCTGCTGCTACCAACACTTTCAGTTCCCTTCTCTCCTTTATTACTAGTTTTATTTCTGTTAACTGTTCCTTCTATGAAATTTTATTTCTTTATTCACTTTCAACCTCTTTCGTAGTGTATGCTTTTAGTCAAATTCCATTACTCAGTAAACGAAGGGGAATTAAATTGAATTTAAACTTTTTTTCATTTTCTTCACTAATTCTTCTACAATAAGTCTTCAATAAGTCTTAGGTACACCAGAGGATTCCCACCTGGGATCCTTATTACACTCACTAAGCCAAGTCTGCTTCGACGTCACTATTTGATTCATCCAATAACTTTGACCGTTACAAATAAGTGCCACCCTTTAAGGGCGTGACTTTACCTCCTTGCACCAATAATTTCTCTCCTCCTCCACCCTTTTCTCCAATCAGAAAGACTGTTATACTGTCTCATGCAATACTGCTTACGCAAGCAATCTTGTCACAAGCAATATTGCTTACGCAAGCAATTTTGTCACAAGCGAAGTGGCTAAGTGTTAACAATTTGTAACATCAGCACCTATATCGATACCCTAGCTTGTGTTTACAAACATTAGGATGTGAGCGAGAATATGCAACTCTGCAACTTCGTAGCGGCCATTGTTTTCAAAACATCTAAGTCGCAATATGAATTTCTCGCCACCTACCCTTCTATCTACCTACTTGTCTACTTTAATCTACCAGTCTCTTACAGAACAAGTTATGAACAATTCGAGTGAACAACTGTAAAATTCAAAGTAAAAGCATTGGTGTGAATCTTGAAGAACTTGAAGAGCACAACTATTTGTAACAAGTGCTAGAACAGATCGTGAAAATGAAACAAAATTATTCTAGTTGGTTAGAAAATGTTGGGTAGATATAGAAACAAGTTGAAAAGTTGTGAACCAGTATTTCTGAAACTCAGAAATTACAAAGTGTAACCCCAGCTATGAAATACAGGCGTGGAAATGTCGAAGGAAATGGAGACAAAGATGAGGTGTACTCAAAGGGCAATGGAGAGATCGATGCTGGAACATTGGCGCGGTCGTGTGTTACGACTCGACGCAGCGAAATGGCAACTTTAGGAGAGGGGATCCCTGACAGAAGGTGGAGAGATGAGGTAAAGAAATTTGCTTATGTGACGTAGCTGAGATGAGTGCAATCGTGCGACTCCTGGTGGGACAATTTTGAAAGAAGAATCCTTTATTCATCAGTGGACTCCAAATGTCTGACCGATTGATTTATTGAATCTCTGCATATATCACTTTGTTATTAATCTATATGTGATGGGCGCGGTCAGTAGTCACCGTAGAGATAGTGATAATGTTACTGGGGAATATAGTGGTTCTAGGGGTGGTTTTGATGTGGCGTATTCATAATGACCAATATAGATTTCTCGGGCCATACTAATTTATGTGTGGCTACGATGACCAATGTTATGAATGTGTAGCGAATGTGTGTAGATTGTAAACGTAAGTTTAATATGTGGGGCCTTATTCCAATAGACATGTGATCACCGTAGTGTATAATAGTGTGGTTAATTTGCTGAGCCCAGCCTGTAGCCAGTGATTAATATGGAAGTGTATGGTAGATGGTGGTTGTGGAGAGTGAATGAGCAAGATAATGTAGAAAGTAAATGGAGGTGACAAAATAGGAATAGATAAAACAGTGGTGTGTGCGCGCGCGCGTGCGTGTGTTGGTATATATTTTTCTGTGATCAACATTTTCCTTCTTATAAGGAGCAGCCTTCAACACTGTTCACAATTATGAGGATAGTTACGTCACGAACTTTCTTGTGAGTTCTTGTTCAAGGCATAGGATGGCAACACACATTGAGTTTACTCTTTCCAAAGAGGTCGGGTCAGAGTGGAAAAAAATGTATATATAATTTTATACACACACACACACACACACACACACACACACACACACACACACACACACACACACACACACACACACACACACACACACACACACACACACATATATATATATGTGTATATATATATATATACACGTAAATATATTCAATTACTTCATGCTATTTAATGTTCAGGACTTAGATCTGCTTGGATAGTGCTTTCTCACATTCGGTGGCACAATGCCTGTGAGTACAAAAGGCAATGCAGTTGGAGCTTTAGGAGGCGATGGTCCAACAGGAACGCCCGGTTTTGTTTTGTTTGTGCAATTCATGTTTGCTATGACGGAATTTTAGTTGCAATCTTACCTCCCTGCCAACCTGGTTTCTGGTAAAACATTTCTTTGGTGCCAATTTATATATCTATGTGGAATTTCCCTGTTCGCCATCAGGGACATGCCAATTAACAGTGGATCCTGCGACTGTGTGTGCGACCTACTCTTTGTCTTATCTTTCATATAAAACCTGTTTGATATGGGTGACCCTGCAGCTATTTTCATCTCTATTGATATAGCTTTTGTAGTCATTAATATTCTCAGTCCTATCCACTACGTCAAGGTGTCAACTCTTAGATAGGTGAGAACTAGACAACATCAAGTGGGACATCGTGGGAGTGTGCGAAGTCCGAGGAGCGGAAGAAAAATTTATACAGTTACAAGATAATCATCACCTGTTCTACAGTACTGTAAAGGCAAGAAAAAAGAAAGACCTAGTGGAATAGGATTCTTGATAAACATAGATGTTCTTGGTAAAGTAGTCAAGTTTAGTAATACAGGCCATATGAAGACAAAGCTAAGGAATGCAGAGAGGAGAATGGTGGAATTAGCCAAGTAAGTTAGTTTGAGCGACTGATGAACGATGGAGCAAGTGTGTTACTGAATGGACGCCGCGAGATGGGAATCGTGGAAGAGGGAGACCAGACAGAAGGTGGAGAGAGGAAATAGATAAGTTTGCTGGAGTGAGGTGGCAGAGGTTGGCGTGGTCGTGTGAATCGTGAAATGCTATGAAAGAGGCCTTTGTTCAGCAGTGGACTCAGGATGGCTGATTTGACTGATTTATTGATTGAATACTTAAAGAAAGAGAAACCTGGATGAGATAGAGGAAACTATTCGGAAAGGTGAAGGTATTAAAGAGCCGAGCGCAGACATAATTTAGGAAGGCAGCAAGTGATATTTTTTAAAAATAGAAATGGAGAGATCATTAAATGCAGAGACAGAATGAGAAGAATGAGAAAAAAAAAAATACCCAGAGCTTTACTCATCAAAGACTGTAGTTGAGTCGAAAAATTCATCTATAGACGTTAGTAGTATACCAGAAGTTACAAAGGAAGAAGTAGAGTTTGCTCTAAAAAATATGAAACGTGGAAAATTATCTATGAGAGATGGTAGAACAAATAGCAATACTAAACTTGCTATACAAGCACGGTGCAAACGAACAGACTGCATAAAGGTACAGAAAAGATAAAGATTGAGAAAGGAGTGCGAGAAGGCGATACAATTTCACCCAAATTATTTACAGCTTGCTTGGAATAGATTTTCAGAAGGTTGAGTTGGGAAGAGTAATGTTTGAAGATTAATGGCGAATATTTTAACCACCAAAATTTTGCTGATGACATTATTCTTATTTCGGAAAGAGCAGAAGACTTGCAGGATGTGTTGAGTGATCTGAAAAAGGAAAGTCTCAAAGTAGATTTGAAACCGAATAAGAGTAAAACCAAAGTAATGTTCAACACGAAATTTCAAAGTAGAGATTATAATCGATGGTGAGTCTTGAAGAAGTTGAAGAGTATAATTATTTAGGCCAAATGGTGAAAGTGACTAAAGGTCACGATAATGAAATAAAAATGAATACTACAATTAGTTGGAAAGTGATAAGTATAGTAAAATCCTGAGAGGCTCTCTACCTTTATGTTTGAAACATAAAATTTGCAATCAATGCATTCTGCAAGCAATAATCTTCGGGTGTGAGTCTTGGAAATTCACGAAGGTGATGGAGACAAAGCAAAAGAATACACAAAGGAGAATGGAAAGATCAATGGTGGGAATAAGGCTGAGACCAAAAGAGAGCAGGTTGGGTGAGAGAGCAGACTAGAGTGAAAGATATTGTGGTGGCGGTAAAAGAGAAGAAGTGGAATTGGGCAGTTATGTTGGTGCGAACGACTAATGAGCGATGGAGCAAGTGTGCTAATGAGTGGAAGAGACCAGACAGAAAGTGGAGAGACGAGATACAAAAAGTTTGCAGGATTGACCCGGCAAAGGTTGACGCAGTCGTGTGAGTCATGGAATGCTATGAAAGAGGTCTTTTTTCAGCATTGGATTCATGATAGCTGATATATATATATATATATATATATATATATATATATATATATATATATATATATATATATATATATATATATATATACACACACACACACACACACACACACACACATACACACACAGATACGACTCATGGCGCAGTAGTAGAGTTCCCGGATGCCACCATGGAGGCTCGGGTTCGAATCCCACCCAGGGCTGAAATAATTTCAGTATCTCTGCGCTGCGGGTCGGTCGTTACTCCAACTCGCGTGGGCGAGGAGTTGTGTGTGCGTGTATTACCCATAGATCGGTTATATGTGAGCTCAGAGCTCTCTTCCGGGAGGGAAATAAATGTCGATCACGAGTCCAACACGTGACCCAAGACCATGGTGAATCACACAAACATACGAGACTGGTAAATGCCATTTTTTTTTTTCTTGAGAATGTAATTCAACAACGAACTAAGTATAATGTACCTTAAAGGATGAGTGGAAAATATTAATCGGATACAAATCAATTTAATCCTTGCCTAAAGGTAATATATTTGGGGCTAAAAACCTGCAGTGGAAGGGATATACATAACAATTTCATCTTCAGTTATGAGCATGAGGTAAGACCCTAGTAAAACAAATTGGACAGCACATGCGAACAGGGATAAGACCCATCTTAAATGATATGGCAGTGTCAGTGAATGATTGCTGTGAAGTGACCCTCCCTCAATACTCTTAGCTAAAGAGTGATTTTCTACGGTCGGATACTGTATCTGTATTTATAATAAGTTAGTATTACCAATTATATACGAGAATATTCTTTTATATTCTCATATACTTTTTTATCTTTTGTAAGCTATTTGAACACTCAGACCACTATTGATTGCCGAGATCAAAAGTTACAACGTTATATTTTATATAATACAAAGAAAAATATGTGACTAATCGTAGGCAGAAGTTTCAAGTGATTTGGAAATAAGTTAAATGTCAAAAAATCTAAGTATTAAATTTTTCGCACTCAAAAGACAACTGATATCTTCCTATGAATTGTTTGACACAAAAAGTAAATGTGAACTTAATATTAGTTCAAAAAGAGATTATTTCAAATAAATTGTTTCATGCTAGAGAAGTCTAAATGCATGTAGACATGATAATACACACGGGTTGCGCAAATGCTCAAACCAGCGCCACCCGGCCTCCAAATGCAAGTGAAACCGGTCCACTGTTAAATTTTTCTTTTTATAAACTATTGTTTCAATTTTTTTTTTTATAAATTCTGAATATACTATATTGTACTATTGTTGATTGATTGATTGACTATTGTTGATGTGAACAGAACGAGGAAAGAGAAGAAATATTTCGAACAAAAGGTTTGGATTTAAAAACAAATGCTTGTTACTGAACACCAACGCTACCATAACGATCATGTAACTAGCTCCAAGAAATTTCATTGGGGTGAATTCAAAACTCCTTCCTGAGACAATTAAAACTATCTAAGTTAACCCATTTGCTGATGGGCGCTTATGGTCGTGATACGGAGAAAGGCAGGTTCATGTTTCAAAGTCTAAAACGTGTAGTTCGTGGACTTTTTCGGAAGAATGGAAGCGATTCCTGGACACAGAGGAGGTAGAAGGGGAAGTGGAAGTGAGAAAATAGGGAGGAAGGGGTTATGATGCGAATGTTGGAAGTGGGAAAACACTGTGAGTGGATGAGATAAGGAAATGTTACGAAAATGAGAAAATACATAAATGAGTGGCTGGATTTTTTCTATTAATTTTGTTATTATTTTTTTATGTTAAAGGGAGGAAAAGGTCACAGGCAACTGGATTTTAGTTCCCATGGTTTATAACTACGAAAGAAAATGTGTTAGGAAGAAACGCAAGAATCGTAGAAGGATATATGTACCACGTATTCCATATAGAATATATGAACAAGAGTGAGAGGGAAGAGAAAGCGGGAGAAGTATATGGAGAGTCAAAGAGGAAGAAATAAGTTGTGGATAATGTTCAAACTAAACAAATCAGTAACATAATCAGGGTGTTATAGAAATAATTATGTAGCATCCATGGATTTCGAGAGAGCAAATGGTATTATAGAAAGGTAATGTGCAAGTGTTGTGGAGTACGAGTATGTTGTGAAGGCAGGGGAGACTAGATTTAGGGTACAAAATATTTCGTAAGGGCATAAAAAGAGGCCTTTGTTCAGCAGTGGACTCAAGATGGCTGATTTGATTTGATATGATATATTATATATATATGAATATGCACAGTCGTGTGATGCGTGGAATGCTATGAAGGAGGCCTTTGTTCAGCAGTGGACTCAGGATGGTTGATTTGATTTGATTGGATAAAAAGAGGACACGTAATTGGTCATCAAGAATGAAGTGAGCTAGAATCCACTTGTTATTTCCGGACGATTTGGTGTTCGTATGAGTCTGTAATGAAACATTACCATAGTTTGTTAAAAACTTTTAGCGAGGTATGGTAAAGGAGTAGGATAAGCGTAATAGACATTAAGCACGATATTATGAAGTTGAGAAAAGGGAATGAGATACTTGTAAAGTTTTGGTAGCTGGATGGAGTTCAGAAATAATGCTATGCCTATTAACCCTACAACACCCAGTGATTCCTTTAAATATTTAGTTCTGGTGAACCTCAGATGATTCTATCTAGCTTAGAGGGGGATCTACGAGTGTTGAAGCCGTAATGAACAGCCTCGTTTAACCCGTAAATGGCTCCGTAAATTATTTTGTTTTGGCTAACGTCAAAAGAATTTATTCATCTTTGGGGGCATCTCTTGGCGTTAAAGAGTTCAATTTCTGGCCATCACAAACTGTTTGTTCATGTCCGGGATCGTGTAAAATATGGCTTCCTCTAAGCCAAACACTCATGTATCAATGATAAGTGAAAAAAATATCCCGCCCCTTCTAATTTCTCATATTATTTCTGGCATCTAGCCAATGCCATCTCCAACAATTTCACTTCATTCTCTGTAGATGCTTCTTGGTGACGATCGTAATCCTGTCTCATCCTCTAGGTAAAATAGACTGGTGACAGACAAAATAAAAAAGTGCCAGTCTACACACACACACACACACACACACACACACACACACACACACACACACACACACACACACACACACACACACACACACACACACACACACACACACACGTGGCGCAGTGGTAGAGTTCTCGCCGGCCACTACGGTGGTCCGGGTTCGACTCCCGCCCAGGGCTGAAATAATTTCAGTATCGCTGCGCTGCGGGTTGTTACTTCAACTCTTATAGGCGGGGAGTTGGGTGTGTGTGTGCGTGTAACGTCACAGCATTACCCATAGATCGGTCATATATGAGCTATGAGGTCTCTTCCGGGAGGGAAATAATTGTCGATCACGAGTCCAGCACGTGATCCAAGACCATGGTTAATAACACACACACACACACACACACACACACACACAGCCCATTGCGCTATCATTCTCTCTTGATAGCGCAATGTGCGAAGTCACTGGTCACTTGTTACGTCTGAGCTAGGTTCGAGTCCTTAGCTTGACCACATATCAGTTTCCGTATATATGCTTCCATCGAGCTCCTTGTCAGTCTCGACCGTGATGGCATGGAATTTGATTGGATTAATGTTGTTGAAAAGATGAATATATGTATATAATATATATATATATAAATTCATTTATATATATATATATATATATATATATATATATATATATATATATATATAAAGCAGGATTAGCATAAAGTCTTGTTTGATTATGACAAATATTATCTCAAGGACTGTTGTAGGTAGAAACATGAATGTTGTATCAATGTACAGACTGTAGATGAAAGCATATAATATTTCATGCATATTTCACAGACATATTTCCCCTTGCATCGGGATCTGCAGTCACCAGTTGCAATTCAACGAAGATTCAGAAATTAATATGGAAGAGATTGGCCAGATGTTGTAGATGCAGTATGCCAAATTCGCTAGAGACACGGCGAGTGGATATCCATGGGCCACGTTGAAAAGCAACATGCATAGCATCAACCGTCTCTTCCTTTGAGCGTGGCCCGCAGGTTCTTTTGAGGTCTCCCACGCTACCAGCCTCTTTAAACTTCTCATACTATCCTTTGATGCGCTTAACGTTTGGTGCATCTCGTCCACACTTGTTTCTAAATCTCCGCTGAAATGAAGCCGTCGATTTTGTTTGAGGTGCCACAAAACTCACTGCGCTTTCTCCTTCCGAGATGCCTTGTTTATATTAATGGTAGCAACACCCCTTCCTGGGGAAAATGCCTGTAAAATATGCATGAAGAATATATGAATTCCCCCACACAAAAATGCAATATTCATGTTTCTGTCTACCAGTCTTTGAGATATGAATATTCATAATTGGGGAAAGACTTTATGTTTACCCTACCTATCTATATCTGCAGGTGTGCACGTGTGCACGCGAAGCTCTAAAATGCCTTGGTTAGTAATTTTTGTTGGTGGCTTAAAATCTCCATAGCGAGTTTCAGTGTACGTTTTAGAAGAATACAAACGAACAGACAAAAAAAAAAAAAATACATTTTACTTTACAAATGCGGCGACATCACCAATCTCGCGCTTCAACCCTCCCTCCCTGTACTCATCACCGCCGTTGTATCCGATAAAGAAATTGAAATGTTTTGTTTGGGAGATCACAGTTTTTATTTGCTTAGTCTGTGCTGTATTGGAAATTTAAACACTTTCGATTCATGTCGAGAGAGACGATTTTTTTTTTTTTTTTTTTTTTTTTTTTTTTTTTTTTTTTTGACGTTGAAATTTTATCCCCGAAATTGGTAACTCGGCACGCATCGGATCATATATTTGTGTATTTGTGATCGATGATACTAACACACCATTCTAAACCTTGGGAGTTAGCAGTTTACAAGTTTCCTGCTGGGAATTTTAACTGGTACCTAAAGATGTGGTACTATGGACGTGGTGAGACAGAAGCACCATAATGTGTAGCTTGTGGGGGAAGGTCTATACGCATGATGATATCAGCTCTAGTCGGATTTGAAATTGGGTGGGGAATATTCGTTTTTTTTTTCTTTCTCTCTCTTCTGACAGCATTAGCCTCTTCTCTCTCTCTCTCTCTCTCTCTCTCTCTCTCTCTCTCTCTCTCTCTCTCTCTCTCTCTCTCTCTCTCTCTCTCTCTCTCTCTCTCTCTTTTCTGTAAAATCATCCCATGTACTTACTATTCATCTCATTATCGGTCTGCCAGTGTCTTTTCTTCCATTCACCTCCATTCCCACCACTCTCTTCCCACGTAACTTTCGTCTCTTCTAATATCATTCTTGTACCCTTTCGTAACTCCACACATCCACCGGAGCAACTTTATCTGGGTTATGTCCACTTTCCTTTCCTGCATCCTCTTCAATCCACGCGACTCCTCTCCATATATCATAGCCGGTCTCTCCACCGTTTTTCTTGTAACTCCTACATTCATGCTTCTGTCGCACAACACGCCAAACGTTTTCTTTTAGAATTTGTCCAGCCTGACAACGTTTTATGAGTTATCTATTGGCCCAGCTTCCCATTCCTGGACATCGTTTGTCTTAGGCTCTTGGAGTTATCTATACTCTTTAGTTCCTTGACCCTACATTCTAGAAGGTATCCACACTCTTCAGTTCCCCCTCTTACTTACGTCCTCACCTCTCTATCATCGCAAAAGCTCAGATGCTCTGCGTTCTTCTCATTAATTTTGAATCCCCTGTCCTCTAGAGCCAATTTTCAGTTTTCCAATTTCTTTTCAATTCCCTCCACCTATTTACTGCATACTGCATACATCCATGTCATCTGGAAACAACGTTCTCCAAAGTGGACCGGTCTCCTACTCCTTCGGTTAAGACATCCATAATGGGGTAAAACAAATAGTGCCTTTCTTTGTCTAGACTTTTCCTAACCTCTGTCGGTATGTTACCTGGGTCAGTCGTTTTCACTTTTTTTTTTTTTTTTTTTTTTTAAGCTCCCTCTTCAAGTATTCCTTGATTTTGATCTTCATCTTCGAAGGTACCCGGAACATATTCAAAATAACCTTTCCCACTTTTCTTAATAATATCTTCGTCATTTATCATCACACCTTGTTCATTCTTAATTTGCCTGATCCGAGTGAAATCTCAGGTCGCCTATTTCGATCACATGTAATTCTAAACAGGTTTCTTTCCCGGCCGTGTTTCCAATTCTTCCTAAATCTATTTCATCTCCATTGCCCTTGCTCTCCCGACCGCTTTCTTTGATTTATTACTTGCCAGCCTGTGCCTCTCTCTGTCTTCCTCTGTTCCCGACGAATTCCACCTCTTCTTAGCCACTTTCTTCACTTTAACGGCCTCTCGTACCACTTCATTCCACCACCAACTTTCCTCATCCTCAGGAGGGGCTCTTCCAGAAGCTTTGCCCAGCACCTCCTCTCCAGCTTCTCTTATCTCTCTGCTATTCATCACCCACCACTTCTGTGCACTCTCCAACTGCACCGCCCTTTTTAAGATCTTTGTTTTAATTTTTTCTTCCCAGTCCCTCCTCCTTTTGTCTCCGCCACTCAGTTCTGGGTTCCATTTTCCTCCGCGCTTTCTTTTTCTTATTTCTTTTTAAGATCCTAGTTTATCACAACCTATGTATATATATATATATATATATATATATATATATATATATATAAATATATATATAATATATATATATAATATAATATATGTGTGTGTGTGTGTGTATGTGTATGTATGTATGCATACACACACACACACACACACACACACACACACACACACATATATATGTATATATATATATATATATATCTATATATATATATATATATATATATTATATATATGCAAGCAATCACATCACCGTGATACGAAAATGCAAAACAACCACAGGAGAAGAGAAACTTGTAGACAGTAAGTACTGTCGTATATTATATCTTCAGACTAAATGACAGAGATACAGAGTTGGGTTTAAATGTAATTATCAGGTAGCAACCGTAGGGGGGAGGGGGGAGACAATACAATGCGGGGTGGGGTGGGGGGTTGACTTTACCTCCATCGACCTGACCAACACATATGGTTCAGTCTGGCTGAAACATCTTGGTCACCATTTGGGTTACCAATTTATCACATTTAAAGTGTCCATAGCTTTAGTTTATATTTTTATCAAAAAGTGCCTGATATTAAACATGATTCTATTACATTTCTTTCATGCAGGTTTTTTCCTTTGGCTAAAATTGTTGCCTTAGACCAGTCAGTATGATGTTTTTTTTTTATAGCCATGTACTTGAGAGTTTACAGGATTTTAGATCCTGAATTTATTGATGACGAAATTAGAACTATCCGGAATATTGGGGAAGTTAAAATACTTGTATCCCACTCATATTCTTAATTAATGTCACAATTCTGCCAAAAAACGTTTTTACAAAGCACGCAATCAAGAACAAGGAAACCATAAACAACTTAATACACTTGATCTTTCTTTTCATGAAAGCTTTCTTAGTATTGTCAACTTACTCAAGAAATTGGATATCAAAGTAGCTTTTAAATATGACCACACCATTAAGAAGACTTTAATTAAGAGCAGCCCCCCTAGCAACAACGGTGTGGTCTATAAAATTTCATGCCAAGATTGCAACAAATTTTATATTGGACAAACTGGGAAAAACTTGGAAACAAGGATTTCCCAACATAAATATAATGTGAGATCTGCCCAGGAAAATAATGCGTTATTTCAACACAAAGCATTATATAACCATCATATTGATTGGTCTAAGGCAACAATTTTAGCCAAAGGAAAAAACCTGCATGAAAGAAATGTAATAGAATCCTGCATATATCAGGCACGTTTGATAAAAATATAAACTTAGGCTATGGACATTTTAAATGTGATAAATTGGTAACCCAATTGGTGACCAAGATGTTTCAACCAGATTGAACCATATGTGTTGGTCAGGTCAATGGAGGTAAGGTCAACAACCCCCCCCCCACCCGCATTGTATTGTCTCCCCCCTCCACCCAACGGTTGCTACCTGATACATTTAAACACAACTCTGCATCTCTTTCATTTAGTCTGAAGATGTACATACATATACCATACATATACCAAAGGCTTTTTCCCCCTTACACGGTGGGTAGCCAAAAAGAAAAAGGCATAGAAATCACTCCCACCCATTTCATTTCCCATATATTCCACTCCCCTCCACCCTCCTCCCTCCCTCCTATCTTGGCACCTCCTGGATGACGGGTCATCCCTGCATCCTGTCCATTGCCCTGGGTCAGAAGCAGTGTCGCAAGACACAGCACATCCACAGCAAGGCCGCTTCATAAATTCGGCGACCCCCCTCTCCCTCCCCTCATGTAGAAAAGGAGAAGACGGGGAGTGATTGTGCCAACAGCAATGTACGGGGCAGAAACATGGAACATGAGAGAGGAAGAGAGAAGGAATTTGAATGTGTTTGAGATGAAATGTCTGAGAAGTATGATAGGGATTACTAGGCTGGATAGAGTGAGAAATGAAGAGGTGAGGAGGAGAACAGGGGTGAAAAGGGAACTGGGAGATAGGGTTGATGAAAGAGTATTAGGATGGTTTGGACACATGGAAAGAATGGGTGAAGAAAGATTAGTAAAAGAAGTGTGGAAGACGGAGGTGGAAGGAGTAAATATGAGGGGGCGTCCTAGGATGAGATGGATGGATGGGGTGAAAAGGGGCTTTACAAAAGAGAGGAATGTCTGTTGAGGAAGGACGGGAGAGGACAGAAGATAGGGGTGAATGGAGAAGGGTTGTGTATAGATGAGGCTGTGATGCATGAGGGGGAGTGGGTGGGGGATGGGGGGTGAGGAAGTATGTATGAGAAAAAATTTGACGCAGCCCGAAAGGAATTTCTCCCCTGAAGATGTAATATACGAAAATACTTACTGTCTACAAGTTTCTCTTCTCCTGTGATTATTTTGTGTATATATATATATATATATATATATATATATATATATATATATATATATATATATATACAGTATATATATGTTACAAGGGTAAACTAATTGAATGAATAATTAAAGTGAATAATCTGATCAAATAAATGAGCGAACACGATGGATAAATGAACAAGTAAGCAAATTATGTGAATGATAGGTATTACAACATACGGAAAACATGTTAAGATATGTCGGGATTTTTTTCTGTAATACTTATAAATTTATTTTCTTTTGTACCAGTATAATCGTTTGAACTTGTGTGGAATGTGATATCTATTTCCATTTGTATGATAATTTAAATTTGGGTGTCAGATGTTAATGATGTTAGACCTATTTTTTATTTTGGATTTTCTGAATATGAAATATAATGCTTAGGAGGCTTAAAATCGTTATTAATGATTATACTGAAAACTTCGTTTTTCATCAAAAGCTCTCTTTTGTGCATAAAATTTCAATATGTTGCGCCAATTTGGTTACGTAAATCACGTTGAATATTGAATTTGTTTGAGTAATCATTTACATCCACGCAACTTTATATATGAATAGAAGTGGCCCAGGAATGAACCCAGAGGAACTCCATTCATAGTATTTTTTCCACAAGAAGCTTTGTCAATCAGAACAATGTGTTGTCTACGATTATTTAAACTATTACTAACCCTGTTTAATTGGGTACCTCTAATTCCATTTGAACTGAATTTAGTCATTTCTCGAGTGAACAATAGCAAAAAAAAATTCGTGATACAGCTGTATCTAGATACCAATATTTCTCTGATCTAATTTGACATCAGAAAGTTGTCCAAATGTCTCTTTTTACATTCGAATCGGTTTTGGTGATCGTAATTCTTAATAATTTTTCTTATTATAATATCAATATTCCTGTATAGTAGCCATAACGTGTTTTCTGTTATAATTTACCATTTACCAAGGCTAGAGAAATGTACAATTTACCCAAAGTGACATCTTCTCATTATAAGTAACGGAAGTGTAGGGCGTCCAACATTCTCCTAGGATGAGGCTTTTTGAACATATTGAACTACTGAACAATGCTAGAGACAGATAATTAGTTCGCTCACATTTCGAGTGTGCCATTTCCGCCTGGTCTCCAGATCTCATTAAGGACATTGACAGATTGGAAAGGGAGAAACTGCGAGTTTCACAGCTGAACCAAATATCAGACAATTCAGACATTTAAACTTATTTTCCCTGAAGAAAACGAACAACCAGGGAGTTTTCAAGCTCTTAAAGGAAATTGGTTACATCAATCGAGTATATTACCTTAAATAATGATCACACGAAAAATAAGGGCCACAAGCAGTTAATATGTAGGATTAACATGGGAATCTGTAGAAACCGTCCAACTGCATAGTGAGTGAATGAAATCAACCTCCAACCACCGAGTTGATAAATGCGTAAACAATATCCTAAAATGTCTGTCTGTTTGTTACTTCTTTGAATGTTTGTTTACATCTTTGTAATGGTTTTCTGTACCTGGCTTCATTATGGACCGAAAAGTTTCCTGTCGGTATGATTTGTTGTAATCTGTATAGATACGATGCGAATACTTGTGCAAGAAACGGAGAGGGGGAAGGTCGCGTGTAGTGAAGAGGCCTTGTTGTAGATGTGCTATGTCTTGCTTCATTGCTCCTGACCCGGGCAGTGGTGAGGATACAGGGATGACCCTTCATCCACGAGGAGCTACGATGAGAGGGTAATAAGGGTGATGAATAGAAGTGGAATGGGTGAGAGTGGGTGCGTGCCTTTGAATTGGCTCCCTCCCTTATAAGGGGGAAGAAGCCCTTGGTCTGTGTGTGTGTGTATATATATATATATATATATATATATATATATATATATATATATATATATATATATGTATGTATATATTCATTTTTATCAACCACAATGCACTTTAATTCTAAGCCATCTAGGCGCATGCAGAAATTGAAACGCGGTACTCCCGAGGACTCCAACTCATGCGGCGAGAATGTTACCAGTGCCGAGTGACTAGACCAATACACCATCAAGAGAAATATAAGTTGAGCGCAATTTTTCTCATATATTTGCATGCTCGAGTTACATACACATATACGAAAGTTTGCGTTCAACTCATCTCCACTATGATAGTACATTGGTAAGTATACGCACATATATATATGTATATATATATATATATATATATATATATATATATGTAAGTAGAGTAGGGAGCAAAGGAGTCTTAGTCTGATTTTATTCCTTACTAGTTTCTTATGTATGAATTTTCAAAACATACCTGCGAAATTAGTCAAGAATACACTCTCATTAGGACTCTTGTGTTTCCTACTCTACTTACGTCAATCTGTCAGAATGTCTCAACAGTATATATATGTATGTATATATATATATATATATATATATATATATATATATATATATATATACAGTATATATATATATATTATATATATATATATATATATATATATATATATATACACATACACGAGATGGATAGACTTGTGTAAGAGCGTTTATCTCGAAAACGGCACTGGTTGTTTTTTGTTACATTTTCACTTAATTAGTGATACTTGGTGACATCTCATAACCGTTTACATCTTTCCTCTGTTTGAAGAACTGTAGTCCTGTATTGGTTTCTTTTTTTCTCTCCTGCCTGAATAGAGCAATAACATTTGACAGTATACATTTTCTCATTACGTCTACAGTCGTGATATGTATATATTTCGTGTAAATAATTTGTTATACTAAATTAATTTCGTGCAAAAAAGCAAAGTCCTTTTGTTATGCTCTGTCCAATCCTTGAACAAGGAAGTTCGTGACGTGAAACCAAACCATCAGAAAAAATTATTTGTGTTTTTCGTTAAAAAGAAAAATAAATTAATTCGAACGAACAGCTCCTGATGTTTTACTCATTTTGAGCTTAGATACATCTTCCAATATCTTCCATTTTGAGCTTAGGTACATCTTCCAATATTTCCAGTAGTCATATTCAGAGTAATGAGTAGGTTTCCATTTAAAAGGTCATTTGAACACGTAACTGAACTAACACATAAGATACTTTCCTTAAGAATGCATATGCCAGCCGTTGGCCATTAGGAAACTTATAGATATTTTGTTTCAAACACGCCCACGTTCGCAGATGCACATTTAGGTGCTTGCATGCATGCACGAAACACACACACACACACACACACACACACACACACACACACACACACACACACACACACACACACACACACACACGTGCGTGTGTATAAAACTAGTCGAGTGGTACAGCAATGATTCAATATCGACTGATACATTAGTTTGTACAGGGTGTGATACATTCCTTTACATATGTTTTATACATAGATTATTTGATTTATTTGATTTATTTATTTATTTATCGTTTATACTCTGGAATAGGACTTTTTTTAAGTTTGATCTTGTTCGAATATTTAAGTATTGTCTTCATGCGATGTAACGTGGATTTATATTACTTTCCGTATATGTAACCATGTGTAACTCGTGTGTGTGTGTGTCTGTTTCATTATATGTGTGTTTTTGTAAGTGTGAATTATGTATAAAATATTTATGAAAATTTCCATCGCATCTTATATACGTATGGAATTCTGTACTGTTGCTTGTGCTCCTGAATCAAACGCCTAATTGTAGTATACAATATTCAAAGAAATTTATTACACCGTATTTTTTCGGAACAGTTGATTTGGTCTTAATTGGTCTGTATCTGGATATTCCCTTTGGCATCCTCCTCTTTTTTTTTTTTTTTTTTTTTTTTTTTTTTTACCTAAACATTTAATTACCTAGTGTATGAATATATTCGAAAACTGTGGTGTTACCACGAGGCGGGAACACTTACGTGTGCACTAATATGACACTGGGATTAATGTATGGAGAGTTTATGCTCATATATATTTTTTAGATATCTTTTGTTCAAGTGTTTTACTTTATTCAGTCGTTTTTTCGACATTAGTCATGTTTTTTCCTTTCATTCCTCGCTTCCTTTTGAAAAGTTTATTCACGTTAATTTTCCTTTTCGTTCCTTTTAACTTTAATGGACACGGTTCGTTTTTCGAATAGATCGGTTGTTACCTGGGAATGTTTGCCACTTTCCTGAGATTTCGTATCCTTCTCATTACTTTTTCCGCATCTCTAGTGGTAGTTTAATAATATCGGTGCTGTCTACATTATTGCTTTAACGCTAGAGTACATTTAAAATATCTGTATGAAAATATTAATTTTTATTAGGTTTTAAACTATCTTCTGCTACGATGATTTTCTTGAGAAATTTTTTATTTTCTTTTTGGAAAATAAATAGTTGTGCATGTTACCATTCTATGTTATCATTCTATAATCACTGTATGATTGTGCATTACTTAGAATTTTGTCTAGTTAATATAACACTATTTTGTTCTTTGTTGTTCTGTTTGGACTTCTGGAAATCTATATGGGAATAACTTTCTTTTGGAAGAATGTCTTTATTATCGTCATATTGTAATTTAATGCAAAGGTTTATAGCTTTTCAATTCTGTTTTCATTTCAACCAATTCAAAACTACAGATGTCTGATTTATCTTTGATTTTTCCCTACATTGACAATAAAATCTCTGACCATATACTTATGTCTTCTTCGTTCATCATCTGCGGGAGGTCAACACAGAATGCCTTAGTTATATCATCTGAACTCAGAAGTTTGTATCATTCAGTCAAGACTGGTGGTTTGATCGCACACACTACTCTCTTCCAGCTCAGCAGATCATTTCCGGCAAGGCCCGAGGCAGGCTCCCAGCTGATCCTCACTGTCTCCAGGTGTAAAATATTTGTATGACGCCACCATGTCATATGTACCCCATGACTTTTCTCACTCTGGGCCAGTTTTTTAATTTTTGCACTCTTGGAAAAAATCACTCGTTACTGTGAAGTCTTTCAAATAATCAAACCTGGCCGTCTCGAGCCTCGATCTAAGGTCCATCAGAATGTTAGGCCGCCGCGCTACCAATATCTCATACGAGGGGTGAGATGAAGTGGATTCGGCCGATGGGTGAAAGGAGATGGAGTGGGTAGCTGGGTGGCTGAGATGGAGCTGATTGGCCATGTGCTGATGATGAGGGTGCTCGTCATCCTTTGAGTGTTGGGACTCGTCTCTCATTTAGATATTGTGGAGGCAGTAAAAGAGAGGAAGTGGATTTGGGTAGGTAAGTTGGTGCGAACGACTGATGAGCGATGGAGCAAGTGTGTTACTGAGTGGACGCTGCGAGATAGGAAGCGTGGAAAAGGGAGACTAGACAGAAGGTGGAGAGACGAGATCGAGAAGTTTGCAGGAGTGACGTGGCAGAGGATGGCACGGTCGTGTGAAACATGGAATGCTATGAAGGAGGCCTTTGTTCAGCAGTGGACTCGGGATGGCTGATTTGATTTGATTTGATTTGACTCTTTTGTGTCCGGCCAGAGACTTTTAACAGTTATGTGCAAAGCATATTGTACTGTTCATCTTTCCGTATACTATGCTATGTTTTGTTGTGCCAGTATTCCTCCAAATGAAATTCACGAGGACATGGTGGCTACTCTACGAGACAATGCCCCTTCATACAGCATGGTTAAAAAATGGGCATCTGATTTCAAACGTGGGCGGGACAGCCTGAAAGATGACACTCGTGAAGGAAGGCCTGCCACAGTCGTCACTCAAAATATGATCGACAAAGTTCATGACATGTTGCTCACAGATCGACGTTTGACTGAACGTTTTATTGCGACAGAGTTAGGCATCTCTCAGGAACGTGTTCATGGAATTATCCACAACCATCTTGAAATGACAAGGTCGCAGCTCGATGGGTTCCAAAACGTCTTGGACCTGATTAGAAGCGGCTGCGATGCGACATGGCATTTTTGATGTTGAACCACAAAGATTTATTCCGCGATTTGTGACCATGAATGAGACTTCCAGCCTGAGTCGAAACAACAATCAAAACAATGGAAGAATCATGGATCTCCAGCTCCAAAGAAGGCCATGTCGGTGATCTCTGCAGGGAAGGTGATGGCTTCCATTTTTTGGGATTCTGAGGGGGTGCTTAATGATGGATTATCTGAAAAAAGTCAATCTATTACTGACCATACTGTGCCAACTTAATAAGGCAGCTGCGAGAGAAAAAAAAAATGGCGTGGAAAGCTGTAATTAGGGGTGCTTTTCCATTAGGACAATGCGCCAGCACACAAATCCGCTGTGGCTCTTGCTGCCATACATGATTGCGGCTTCCAGCTAGTTGAACGTCAGCCCTATTCACTTGATTTGGCTCCCTCAGACTATCTATTTCCAAAGATGAAAAAAGAGCTCAGTGGTCATCATTTCGCCACGGATAATGATGTCTTGGTGCCGTAGAGGTGTATTTGGAGGATCAAGGTGCAAGCTTCTGTGATGAAGGATCCGTAAGCTCCACGACCGTTGGAATAAGTGTGTAAACTTGCAATGGGATTACGTTGGAAAATAAATGTATCAATTTATCATGATTTTTTGTTTGTTTTTTCCTAAAGCCAATTTCTCAATCAACCCTCGTATATATACATACATATGTATATATATATATATATATTATATATATATATATATATATATCAGATAATCTCTTTTGGCAGTAGTTGATGTCGCTGTCCACTAGCGAATTTCTCAAATATATATATATGTATATATATATATATATATATATATAATATATGTATATATATATATATATATGTGTGTGTACTTATAAGTATATATATATATATATTTATATATATATAATTGCAGTAATTCACAAGGCACACGTGGAAATATGCAGAAAAAAGTCTTCTTATTTCCCAGTGGTTTTTCTGCATTATATCAATATATATACATATATATATATATATATATATATATAATATATATATATATATGTGTGCATGAGAAATCACATAAACTCGTGATTCTAAATATGCGGAAAAACCACCAAGGAAAAAGAAAAACTGATGACCAAGCGCTTTCGTCTATTCAGACATCGTCATATTTGACGAGAAATATAATAGAATCCAGTCTGATCAAAGATACATTTGTCAATAACTTAAATTTAAGTCATGGTATGTATAAGTTAGACAATTTTATTGTGAAAAAAGTAGTAGCCCAAACGTCCGCTGCCGCGAACGGGTCAGGTTGACATTAGATCCTCGCAACCTCTCCTGGTTCCTTCCCTGACCTCATACTCTTTGTATATATTCTTGTGTACTTTTTCTTTTCTATGTACCCTGAGGATGTCTGAATAGACGAAAGCGCTTGGTCATCAGTTTTTCTTTTTCCTTGGTGGTTTTTTCCGCATGTATATATATATATATATATATATATATATATATATATATACACACATATATATGTATGTATATACATGCAAATGTGTTAAACCGTTAGAACTTTTTCACTGGCAGGCTTGGTCGATATTTAATTATGTGATTGCTCAGTTGTAGCAACGATGGAAGTGGCCTTTATAGTGCGATCATAGCTGGAATAATTGCCCGTCTTTATCCAGGTTAGATCTGCATGGATTGAAAATTTTTCAACAACTTTTGAATTGGATGTACGTAGTCCATGTGTTGGTTGTGGTTATTTTCTCGCCCCCGGATGGAGTCCGCGGAAGGTATTGTTTTTAGTCGAGTTTACTTATTTATTATTTCTTTTTTCTTCTTTAGTTGGTTTTTATTTTTATTTCTTATTTATTTATCTACCTGTTTATTATTTTTTCTTTGTTTTGTTGTTGTTCCTGTATTTCGGAGTCTGTGGTTATAAATCATTCAGGAAGTATGGGCAATGGTTCCATTATGACCCAGTAACATTTTGGGAGTGACTGCTGGCTTTAACTTCTTTAATGAATTGTCTGATTTACTTGAAACAAAGACCCGAATTATTTTCATCCATTTTTTAAGATAAATCCTTAAACATCATAGCAGTGAAGAGTGCATAGGGTGACGAGGGAATTTGAAGGGTCACATTTAAGTTCGCATATATTTATAAGACTCTTGTAGATGGAACTTTATTACCACCAGCCTATAGGAAGTCACACATGGGATTTCACTTGCTCTATAAATGTCCTGGATTGACCTTATGAGGTCAAACTCAAGGTCACACGTATCAAGAGGTCACAACTCGAGAAAGCTGCTTTTGTTTACCATGGTGGACATATGGACATACAAGAACTTGCCTATCTTGGTAGAGAAATTCAGTATTAAATTGTATTAAAATGACTACTGCCGTGCGAATTTTGTTATCCACGGTACCAGTTGTTAGGTTATTTTATGCATTTCATAAGAACATAAGAATGAAGGAGACTGCAAGGGACCATAAGGCCTACACGAGGGAGTTCCATGCCCATTACCTTGTATTATCCCCATCCGTATAGTTGTCTAAACTTTTCTTAAAACAACCAAAAGTTTCAGCGGTTGTTTCATGTGATCAAACAGTTATACAGTGTCGTAATAACTTTATTTAATATCTGGTGTTGACTTCATCACAGTCGAATAGTGCATTCGAATGCCTTTCATGAAGTATTTGATAGCACCCGCTGGTACTAACGCTATTGTTGAGTGCTGCTATATTGATCTTCATAAGCGAAGAATTCGCGTCATACCTAACATTTGATATGTGATCATTGGTGGTACTATAATTCACTGTTTGTAAGATATTATTACAATGCATTACGATGAATAATGATGCCAAATTACAGGAAACCTTTCAGTACATAACGAAGTCTGGTGTATAAAAATGAAGTAAAGAAATAAACATAAACGTAGAGGCGAACAAAGGAGTAAGCAAAATATTCAATAGGCAGATATTGCAGGGTATTGCTTAGGTGTGTATCCAATTGAATGTTAATATTTCAAACTATATTGCATTTCATCGCATCAGCGCGAAGTCATTTCCATACATTGACTATCTAGTCGGCGAAAATGGTTTGCTTTTAGATTAAGTCTACCTTTTGGCAACTTGGGGTAATTGCTTTTCGTATGGTTATTATTTAGTGTGAAAATAGCTCTGTTGAAGTTCCCTTCCACATTTTGGGTACCTGTATTAAAGCCCCCTTCCCCCCCATTTTTATGTAAATGGATTAAGATATTTTAGGCGGTTTGTTTCTGATATTGGGTATTGGTTTTTGTAGTTCACCGTTGTACCATTGCCAATATAGCAGTGTCGGTACTGATATTTAGGCATAATATGTAAACAATATAATGTAAATACGTGTGGGTTAATGATTTAATTTTTTATTCATTCATTTTCTGTGGTGGGCGAAGAAAGAATTCTGCCACCGTGTTTACCCTGCGGGTCGTAAAAGGTGGCTAAAGTGGGACGTGGTGATGGGATCAGGTATCTTGCTCTCTGTACTCCTATCCTACAAGAAGTCAAGGTATAAGAGGTCTGAGAGATTTCCAAATAAAACCCTAAGATTTGGGTCTTTTAAGGTGCGTGAATGTGGTACATATGGGAGCAAAAGGAAAGGGATAGACAGTATGTTTATGAGAAGAAAGATGGATGTGTTGGCATTAAGTGAAACTAAGTTGAAAGGGAGGGATGACATTGAGTTTGGGAGTGACAGTGGATGCATGACATTTCACTTGGCTACCTCCCTTACAAGGGGGGAAAAGCCGTTGGTGTATATATACATAGATAAATAAATATATATATAGTAATATATATACCTATATATATATATATATATATATATATATATATATATACACACACTAAAGGCTTTCCCCCCTTACAAGGGAGGTAGCCAAAAAACAAAAGCATAAAAACTACTCCCATCCATTTCATCCTTAACTCCATTCCCCTCCACCCTCTTCCCTCCCTCTTATTTTGGGACCTCCTGGATGACGAGTCTTCCCTGCATCTCGCCCACTGCCCTGGATCAGAAGCAGTGTCGCAAGACACAGCACATCCACAGCAAGGCCGCTTCATTAAATCGGGGACACTCCTTCTCCGTCCCCTCTTGCAGAAAAAGAAGACGGGGGAAATCCCTTCGGGCTGCATCAATTTATTTCTTACACATACTCCCTCACCCCCCATCCCCCACCCACTCCCCGCTCCCCCTCATGCATCACGGCATCATACACAACCATTCTCCATTCACCCCATCTTCTCTCCTCTCCCATCCTTCCTCAACAGACATTCCCCTCTTTTCCAATGCCCCTTTTACCCCATCCATCCATCTAATCCTAGGTCAACCCCTCATGTTCACTCCTTCCACCTCTGCCTCCCACACCTCTTTTATTAGTCTTCACTCATTCTTTCCATGTGTCCAAACCATCTCAATACTCTTTCATCAACCCTATTTTCCAACTCCCTTTCCACCCCTGTTCTCCTCCTCACCTCATTTCTCACTCTATCCAGCCTAGTAACCCCTATTATACTTCTCAAGCACCTCATCTCAAACACATTCAAACTCCTCCTCTCTTCCTCTCTTATGTTCCATGTTTCTGCCCCATACAGTGCGGTCGGTACAATAATTCTTTCATACAATCTCCTCTTACCATCCATTCCCAAATGTCTATTTCTCGTTACACTTTTTAATTCCCCAAGGCATTTACTCGCTTTCAATCTACAAAGGATTACAAAGGCGGAGCATGCCGACAGGAGACCTTTTGGTCCATATCTTGGTCGGATATTCTTTCCATGTGTCCAAACCATCTCAATACTCTTTCATCAACCCTATTTTCCAACTCCCTTTCCACCCCTGTTCTCCTCCTCACCTCATTTCTCACTCTATCCAGCCTAGTAACCCCTATTATACTTCTCAAGCACCTCATCTCAAACACATTCAAACTCCTCTTCTCTTCCTCTCTTATGTTCCATGTTTCTGCCCCATACAGTGCGGTCGGTACAATCATTCTTTCATACAATCTCCTCTTACCATCCATTCCCAAATGTCTATTTCTCATTACACTTTTTAATTCCCCAAGGCATTTACTCGCTTTCAATCTACAAAGGATTACAAAGGCGGAGCATGCCGACAGGAGACCTTTTGGTCCATATCTAGGTCGGATGCGATTTTTTTTTAATAAATTAATAAATAAAAACTATAATAATGTAAATAACAAATAAGATACACAAATAAATGCATAGGTATAGTTGAATAATAAACAAACAGGTAAATAGTAAATAATAATAAATTGACATATAACTAATTACAAATGAAAATCAAACAGATAAATGATAACAAAACAAAAACAAATAATATAAGATAAATTATAATCATTACAGCATCTTGCTTAGGTGTTTATCTAAATGATTCTTAAAGCTTCTAACTGAACTACATTGCACTACCTGTGCAGGAAGTTTATTCCATTCATTAACTACACGGTTGGCAAAGTTGTTTCTACCTACTTCCAAATTGAATCTATTTCCGGACAGTTTGAGACCATCGTTTCTTGTCTGATTCTCATTCAATGTGAAAATTTTGTCACTTTTGATGTTGACATTTGTCTACATTCTACCTCCACCTCCACTCCTCCCTTTCCCGCCACATTCGCACCCAAGTATCTAAAACCATCTCCCTTAGTATTCATTTTCAGTCTGCTGCCACTTTCTCCCCTTGTGCATCTCATCACTTTACTTTTACCCATATTTATCCTCAACTTCTTTTGCACACCTTCCCATACTGTCACTAACTTCCTCAATCCCTCTTCTGATCCTGCTACAAGCGCAGTGTCGTCACCAAACAACAGCTGGCTTATCTCCCACTTTTCTTCATTTTCTTTAACCATCTCCAATCCCTGACCCACTACCCTTGCATTCAACTCTTGCACCACCCAATCCATGTATAATTTGAACACCCAGGGTGACATAACACATTCTTGACGAAGTCCTACCTTTACATCAAACCATTCACTCTCTCTATTTCTAATTCTAACACAGTCTCTACTACTCTCGTGAAAACTCTTGACTGCTCTTAACATCTTTCCTCCTATCTCATATATCTGTAATACCTCCCACAGTACCTTCCTGTCTACCCTGTCATGATCCTTTTCCACATCCATAAAAGCCCCCCCCCAAAAAAAAAAAAAATCCTTACATTTTCCTAAAGCTTTCTCGCGTATCTGGTTTACCACAAAAATCTGATCTACGCAACCCCTAACTGCCCTAAACCCATACTGTTCATCAAGTATTCCCTCTGTTCCTTTCCTAATCCTCTCAATCAAGACCCTCCTATAAGCCTTCCCAACTACACTTAACAAGCTGATCCCTCTGAAACTACTACACACACTTGTCCCCTTTTCCCTTGTAAAGTGGAACTATACAGGCACTCCTCGCCCTCCGGTACTCTATCCTCTCTTAAACAAACATTAGATAACCTCACCAGCCAGTCGACCATCACTGTACCTCCTTTTTTCAGACATTCAGCATGGCATCCATCCAACCCAGGTGCTTTACCTGCTCTCATCATCTTAACAACTGCCTTCACTTCCTCTTTCCTTATTTCTCCTCCATTCTCCTCACTGCAACTACCTTATACTCCCTATCCTCCTTCATATTTAGCAACTCCCTAAAATACTCTGTCCATCTTCTTACTGCCTTCTCTTCCATCATCACCTTCTATCTTTTCTTCTCTACTTGATTCGCCTCCTCTTCCTCTCTTAATTTCTTTCAAAAAAATTTTTTTATTACTTTCAAAATTTTCTGTCATACTCTTACCCCATTTCACATCTGCTCTCCTCTTTGCAACCTTTATCTTTTGCTTTACTTCTCTTTTCTTTGTACCTCTATATGATTCACTCGTCCTATTTTGCAACCGATCTGTGAAAGCTCACTTCTCTTCTATAACCTTCTTTGCTTCCTCATCCCACCACTCACTACCCTAGCTTCTATTTCCTCCCGTCCTCCTTGTTCCACACACTATCTTTGCACACCTTGTGACTTCCTCCTTGAACCATCCCCATTCCTCCTGCACTCCTAGTTCTACTCTATCCTTCACTCCCTCCCACTCCTCCTTCAGCTTCTTCTTGTACTCATGCTCCTTTTCTTTCTCATTTAAGCATTTCACTCTAAGTACCTCCCCATTTTCTGTCCTTTTCCTCTTTCTCCATCTATGCTCCACTCTCAACTTACCTTCCACCAAAAAATTACCTGATAGTCCCCCACTCCTGGTTACCACTATATAGTCCATTAATGCTCTGTCTACCACCTTTCCATCCACCACCCTCTCCCATGTGTGCTTATGCTTGACTTTCTTCCTAAACACTGTATTTGCTATCATCAACTCTCTAGATACATCTCCACCATCAACTCTACGATTTTTTCCTGGATCTCCACACTTCCTAACCAGTCCATCTATTGGTTCATTTCCTACCATAGCATTAAGGTCTCCCAATACCACTACATTGACATTTCTCCCCAATCCCTTTATGCACTCATTTAAATCCATCCAAAAAGCCTCCCTTTCCTCTACACTCTTTTCACTACCAGGCCCATATGCAGTTACAAAAAACACATCTGCCTTCACAGTTTCACTTTCATTCACATTAACCTTGAAGAATCCTCCTTCCACTCCACTACACGTTTACCTAACTCTTCACTTACTAGTATGGCCACCCCTTCTCTCCCTCGTCCTCTCTTCTCTCCTGAGAAGTTCCCTATTATACTTCTAAACTCACAGTCGCCCCTCCCTATTACTTATTTTCACTCTACCAACACATCCATTTTTCTTCTCGCAAACATACTGCATATCTCTTCCCTTTGACTCTCATCTGTACCACATCCACGCACATTAAAAGACCCAAACCTTTGGGTACTGGTTGGAAAACTCCTAGACCCTCTTAT
>NC_134791.1:64158051-64160551 GCF_046742065.1 Oratosquilla oratoria
ACACGTGTACACATACACAAAAATCCCTGACCAGACGCTTTTACTGACTTACGTTTACAATCCTTCCAACTGCTTGTTTTTTTTTTATAGTTTTATGTAATTTAACTCCATGCCACCGTCCCTTTACAGTGTACACCTTCATTTTCCCTTTTCTCACTCTCCTGTCTTCCCCCACTATCTCATTATGTTTTTTCTACCTAACCTCATATGCTTTCATGTTAGCCACTGCATCTTTATGCTCAAATTTGTGTAATTTCCCCTTTCCGCACACTCCCTAACCTCTTTCCCTTCCCCTTTCATCTCAACCCACATCACGTATTTCTCATCAACATCCCCCAACCCCCACCTCCGATCAGCCCGTCTTCCTTACCTCTTCCTTGTGATTTTTTCCTCTTCCTTCTGTCACGCTTTCTTCCGAAAACCTGACCTCCTCGACTCCCCATCCCTTCCTCTTATCCTCCTCTGCATATTTATGTTTCGTGTTTGGGCTCAAGTGCCGAATCGCTTCAGTCGTTGATCAAGTCGTTGTCGATAGGTAATCATGAACGAACCAACGCTGTCGCTACAAGGAGTATGCATATTCGCTCGCTTTCTTCTAGTCTTTGTGGCGTAGACTTTTAATCATACACCAGTAAAATTTTCCACTGAAAATAACCGCTGAGCTGATTATCTCTGTGTTTTAATCAAAATGCCTTGGCATTAAAGATTAATATATTATAGATATTAATGTGCTACTGCGGTGCACTATCGACCGCCAGTAACTTATTCTCTTTGCTCCCCCTAAATAAGCAAAATGTTTTTAAATCTAGAAGATATTGATTTCAGAATATTATTATCACTAACGAGGAGCAGCTAAATCGTCTGAAAAAATATTCCAAAACAGTAAGGAAGAATGGACGAGATGAAAAAAGATATTGAGAAACAGAGCAAAAGAAACAGACGATATGTATATTTCGACCACAACTGAAGATGACCACAGTTGTGGTTGAAATATACAGATCGTCTGTTTCTCTTGCTTTGTTTCTCCGACTGTGGGTTTTATATATATATATATATATATATATATATATATATACTATATATATATATATATATAATATATATATATAATGTGTGTGTGTGTGTGTGTGTGTGTGTGTGTGTGTGTGTGTGTGTGTGTGTGTGTGTGTGTTTTGTATACATATCTAAGAATATGTGCGTGCATGATAGGAATACATATATATTTACCTATATGATGTATGCACACACACACACACACACACACACACACACACACACACACACACACACACACACACACACACACACACACACACACACACACACACACACACACACATATATATATATATATATATATATATATATATATATATATATATTGTGTGTGTGTGCGCGTGTTTATACCGTTGATAGTAGTAGTAGTAGATGCTGTCTAGAGTTTCACTGACTGAGACTCTGCAACCCTGTTGTTGACTGTGATATATTACAATGGGACTATTTGTGAGTCACCGATACTACAGTAGTCACCAGTTGTTAACTTTACTGATGAAAAGCTAGAGGAAATACGATTGATAAAGAGAGAACTTGAACCCGGTTCGGGGACCGAATGTCAACCACTTAGGGTTGTTACTCCAGATGAAGCTGAGGGTATTAACGGGTTTTGTAGATGGGCGACAGGGAGATGATTTACACCCACGTCCATCTTGCAGACCACCAGTAGCAGGCATATATATATATATATATATATTTATATATATATTTATATATATATATTTATTTATATTGTATTTATTGTGTGTGTGTGTGTGTGTGTGTGTGTGTGTGTGTGTGTGTGTGTGTGTGTGTGTGTGCATACCTGTGTATGTATATGTATTTTATTGAGCACTTCTTTCTTTACAGTGCATAACAGTAATATGTGTTCAGAGCAGTCGTATCTTTTCTTGTTTGTATAAGGAAAAACAATAGATTATCCAGAATTCTGTCTCTATTGTTACTCACATTGTTTTAATTTCTTTTGATATTTTATGGCTATTGTTATTGCATAACGTAAAATAAGAATGCACAAATAAACATAAAAAAAAACAAGGCAACCCGTTCGGATGTAAGTTATCTGAAGCAAAAGTATTTGACTTTGAGGTGTCTTAACAAACAGAAATATCATATGTTCGTATGCATAAGCCTGATACGTCATCATACGTTTTTTACTTGCGACTGATGTAAATATATATATATATATATATATATATATATATATATATATATATATATATATATATATATATATATATATATATATATATATATGTAAACATTGTGCGCCAACCTAGGCAGCAACTGTGACCTCTCCCAATACCTTGTATACACCAAATTTCTGTACTTAAATTGTTAGCATTCTTTTTATGTATTAGATTCTTTTCTCGCCTGAAGATGGTTGAAAGCATCAACCGAAAGCTCGCATTATGTATTATTGTATAGTATTTTCTTAATAATTCAATAT
>NC_134791.1:64165551-64168051 GCF_046742065.1 Oratosquilla oratoria
TGTCGTGGAGGTAGGCAAATTACTTGCTGATGAGAGGAAAGGAAATGTTAGAAGAAGGTGCTGGTTTATGAGTGGCTTAGATGAAAAGTCTCGGGAGGAATTAAAGAGGACGTGGAGGTTGAACAATGAACAGGGAAGGAGGTTGTGGTAGTAGTCGTAGAGGAGGAAAGAGTGGAGGTAAAGGGAAGGACGAAAGAACAGGTGAGGACGAAGGAGGAGAAAGGGACTGAGAAAATAGAAGACTTCGGAGTTTATGAATAGGACCCAAAGGTATAAAAGTTATTGTCGAGTAGCGAATAGAAAATAGATATAGATATGAAAATGGGCTGAGAGACAGTCTATTGAGTTTGAACATTTCCATTGTGAAATGTTCTCTTATTTATATAGGTTTTGGACTCGCATGTCGTTTCTTTTGCCACCGTCCCTCGAGGTACGCCAGAAATGTACTTTCCTGTAGTTTCAGCTTATTTGTGACTAAATTCACGGTAAATAAAAAAGACCTTATTAATTAACAATATACAATTACATATCGTAATATACATGGTGTTTCCAAATGAGCTCTTACTTATTGCACCACTTCCCACTAATGGCATATTTGTCTTTCTTATTGAATGGTAATGAAGTTGCACCTTTAGTTTTAATACGAAGTATATCGACTACCTTTAATGAAGATTATTTGTGGAGGTTGAGGCTAGTTGAATGGAAGAGTTGAATGAGAAAAGATCGGAGCGGAGATGGCCGAAAGAGGAACTGGAAACAGTAGGGAAAGGAATTGTTCAAGAAAAGTTTAAAATGGGAGTATTGGAGAACATGGAGCGACTGCCACAGCGAACTCCAGCAGAAAGTTGAAGGGAAGTCGAGGAAACGATAGGTACGTCGAAGTAATGCGAAAGCGTTTGTGGAAGGAAACGACAGGCTTTGGAAAGGTGAGTGACAGTGTGGACATGTAGATGCAGCGATTGAAATGGACTGACCCAAATAGGGAGGGAAAGATAAAACCAATGAAGGTGTGTAGATGACTTCTGAACGGAAATTTGAGGTGGCCAAAAGTGGAAGGAAGAGAAAATTGTCGGTAACCATGAACGATGTGTGGCAAAAGTGGAGGGGAAGGGTGCTTCTACAAAAAAAAAAAAAAAAAAAAAAAAAAAAGGGAATGAAAAATATTTAGAGGAAATAAAATTGATAGGTGAATGCTTGGAGAGAAGACACATCAAACGAAATAGGAGGAGACGAGATTTGGAGAGAGAATAAAATCAGTGGGAAGAGAAGGTTGGGAGCAAAGGTATGAGGACAAGACTGCATTAGCTGGTAAGCTCAAGGCGGATTGGACATCGGGTGACAAGTCTGAAAGGGGAAAAGACGAGAGGTAAAGCCTGCAAGAGTAGGAGGAAGAAGATGAAAATGAGGGTAAGAGGAAGAACGGGGAAAGGACTAGCGGGAGGAAGAGGAATAAGGAGAGAGGACTAGCAGGAGGAGGAGGAGGAGGAAGAAGGGGGAAGGACTAGCGTGAGGAGGAAGAGGAAGAAGGGAGAAAGGACTAGCAGGAGGAGGAAGAGGAAGAATGGGGAAAGGACTAGCGTGAGGAGGAAGAGGAAGAAGGGGGAAAGGGGTAGCGAGAGTAGGAGGAAAAAGATGAAAAGAAGCAGTAAGAGGAAGAGGAAGAAGAGGGAAAGTAGTAGTGAGAGGAGGAGGAGGAGGAAATAAAAAAAAAGTAGGTGACGGATTAGGGGAGGAGAAGGGAGAAACTGAAGAAAGGAAGGAAGATTTTATGAGCCAATTCACGAGTGTCATCGTTACACGTATATTTCTTTTGGGTGACGCCATTGTTTGGTTCAGCCGAGATAAAATCCCTTACCCCACAAAAGTATTAAAATCAAGTTCGATAAACTCATTCGTGAATATCGTTCCGTCACATCTGTGTTAACCACCTCCCGGCAGTTTTATTCGGCTGAAGGAAAACCGAACTCTTAACGATAAAGGACGCTGACAACAGGAAGGTCAAGATCACTGTGGCAAATGGAGGTGGGTTGTTTGCTAGCGATCAAGGCGGTGAGAGAGGCTATATTGTTGAGAGTATCATGAGAGAAGGCAGATATTGAGGACGTGGTGGTCAAAGTAGTGTCGGTGGTGGTGGTAATGGTCGTGGGAATGGTATTGGTGTTGGTGAGAATTTGGATGCAGGCGATAGTGGAGACGTTAATGGTGATGGGTATGGTGGTGATAGCGATAAGGAATGTGATGAATAGTTTGGTGTATTGGTGTTGGTGGTTAGGGCGATGATAGTGGTGGAAAAGAGAAACTATATTCGTTGTCATACAGAAGCTGATGACGTTGTAAGTGGAGTTGCTGATTTAAAAGTAGTGCTGGTGAAAGTATTTGGCATAATGATAATGTTGAAGAAGGTTGTAATGGTCAAAGGTGAACAAAACTTGGGCTGCCAATAGAACCGCTAACGCTGCCCACTGGTAGTAACTATAAAGTTGTCAATTTTAAATCAGTT
>NC_134791.1:64173051-64175551 GCF_046742065.1 Oratosquilla oratoria
TTTATTATTAATTATATCATAATTTTATTCATTTGTTTATTTATGTACTATTATTGTTATTATTATTATTAATAATATTATTTTATTTTTTATTTATTTATTTGTTTATTTATTTATTTAACTTTACCTATTTATTTATTTACTTATTTAATTTATTATTAATTATATCATAATTCTATTCATTTGTTTATTTATGTACTATTATTGTTATTATTATTATTAATAATATTATTTTATTTTTTATTCATTTATTTGTTTATTTATTTATTTTGCATCCCACCTAGTTATGGACCAAAAGGTCTCCTGTCGGCATGCTCCTCCTTTGTAATCCTTTGTAAAAAGGGAGACTGTGCAGAAGTTGTCGATGTTGGCTAATGACAGGAAGAAAGAAGACAATGGGCTCAAGACGGAGGTGAGCTTGTGCTGCGTGTTGCAAACCTCCAGGAGGAGAGGGTCTGAGTTTCGGAGGGTTAGGCGGGGGAGAGGGAGAGAGAGAAAAAGGTTAATAAACGAGCAAATGAGAAAAACAGAATGACAGAAATGTGATTAATAAAATGATGATAGACTGAGGTAAAATGGAGGGGAGAGAAAGGTGGAATATAGAGGAAGAAGAAGGAAGAGGAACGTGAAGCTGAAGGAGCTATCGAATAGGGGTTAAGTAGAGGGAAGGAGGTGGAGGTGAAGAAGAGGAGGAGGTAGGAAGAGGAAGATGTGGAGGGAATGTACGTCGTCGTCGTAGGAGCTGAGAGAGACAAATAGAAGAGGATGATGGAAGGACTAAGAGGAATAGGGTGGAAATGGGAACGGAGAGGTTGCTGGGAATATGCCTAACAGGGTGTGAAAAGGAGCACGAGATTATATTGGATGACAGTTGTGTCAGTGTTTTACTGTTGTTATTGCCGCTGTTGTTTTTATTGTGTTGTCGTTCATATAGTTGTTGTTGTAGGGGGTACAGGGTCCCAGCCGATTTTTTATTATTATTATTATTATTATTTTTTTTTTATGAATTTATTGTTTGAAGAAGGGTCGAGGGAGCTCAATTTGTCGAAAAGGAATCCGAGTAGAATAATTGTCCCCAGGATTGCCGGCGTCCTGCGTACAAATAAGTCATGTTACCAACGGTTCGGAGAGGAAACCCGGGCTCCTCCTCTTCCTCCTCCTCCTCCTCCGCCTCCTCCTCCTCCTCCTCCTCCTCCTCCTCCTCCTCCTCCTTCTTCTCTTTCTCCTCCTCCTCCTCGTCTCTCCTACTCGCCGCCGCCACCACCATCTACACCATTATTATCATCATCATCATCGCCGTCGTCATCTTCATCATCAGCAGCAGTATCATCATCATTATTGACATCGTCGTCGTCATCATCACCATCATCATCATCATCATCATCATCATCATCATCATCATCATCATCATCATCATCATCATCATCATCATCATCACCACCACCACTGTTGTCGTCATCACATCATCATCATCATCATCATCATCATCACCACTGTTGTCGTCGTCATCACATCCTCACCATCATAATCAAAATCACGATTGTTGTCTTCATCTTCATCACATCATCATCACCATCATCATCATCATCATCATCATCATCATCATCATCATCATCATCACCATTGTTGTCGTCGTCATCACATCATCATCATCACTAATGTCGTCATCACATCATCACCATTATCATCATAACATCACCACGACTGTTGTCTTCATCTTCATCACATCATCATCATCATCACCACCATCACTACCACCACTATCACCAACATCACCATTATCGCCACTACTATACTTATCTGTTATTTCTCTTCTTGAAGTCTTCGGTTTGTTACCACCATCTTGGGTACAGTATTCCTTGCACTGCCATTGCCCAAATTCGAATACAGTCAGTCTCACTCTGAACAGTATTACAAATTACAGCAACAACAACATTAATAACATCAAAAGTGACAACAGCGACAATACGAACAAGAAGAATAATAACGCCAGCAACAACAACATCAACAAACAACAGCAGCAGCAAAGAACAGAGCAACAAAAAATCAATACAATCGAAAAGGACAACAAAAATTTCTACCACCCCACTATCACTTCTACTACTACTCTTGCTGATAATAGTTATAATAGTAATAATGATATTGATAATGATGGTGATGATAGTAATGATAATATATTTTGTTTTATATGAAAATATACGACCTCCATCTCTGAGGACCTGCTTGACGAAATATATTTTTTCACAAACACATTTTATTACTTCCAATTCCTCTAATGAGCGTGGTTGCCAGTCATCATACTTTGTTTTTCTTTTCTTGATTACTTTTCCCTGACCTTCCTCAACAAATCGGGCCCAGACTTAAGAATCGCATAACGAGAAGGCTTTCGTCATTGAGGCTGGTCGAGGAAACATTGATTTCGTTCTCCTGAGACCGAGCAACGCAGGTCTTCGTAGGGAAAAGTCAGAGCTGGCCTCGGTCTGAATCTTGGTCCGACATA
>NC_134791.1:64180551-64183051 GCF_046742065.1 Oratosquilla oratoria
GCTTAATGATGTTATGAAGTAACTCTGCGTGCTAATTATGCACTAAATTAGAAAGTAAGATGAAGATAAGCACATCAAACATAAGTTGAGAATGATAAACCAAGGCACAAAGAAAATTTATTCTATTTTTATATTACTTTAGTAGATATGATGGTTCCTGTGACTCTGATATTCGTACAAGTGTTTTAGCGGTCGAAAGAGACAAGTAAGGAAGTAATGATTCAGTGGATGGTATCAGCCTAGGATGGGAGGTGGTCGTGAGTCAGTGTAGGCCGGGGCGCCGGCCGGCCAGCGGATTGGTGAAAATAACCGTCGTATAAACATCCCGTGCAGGACTCGACGCGCCACACCCACATGCGCACATCTTACCGCCGCCTACAGGCGGTGCTCGCTCCATATAGCCGTCTTGCTACACACACACACACACACACACACACACACACACACACACACACACACACACACACACACACACACACACACACACACACACACACACACACACACACACAGACACACACACTATACAAGATTTTAAGATAAAACTTGATGCGGAGAGATACAAAGACGGGTTCACCACGAGCATAGCTCCCCTCCCGTATATTACAACTAGGTAAATACACACACACACACAAATACAAAGGCGGGACATCACGAGCGTAGCTCACCTTCCCGCAAAATACAACTAGGTAAATACACACACACGCACACAGACACACACACACACACACACACACACACACACACACACTCACACTCTGGTTCTTTTCTCTATTGACTCTCTTGACTGTGTGTCTCTTACCGTGTCTCACCCGTGTCGCTCTCTGCCTCACCTTATATATACCCCGGGAATGGGAGCTTACGTTTCTTGGGATGCCAATGGGAAAGCAGAATGAGTTTTCCCCCCAAATTATGTTACGTTTCTGAGCTTAGCGTCATCTGACAATACGTAACAAGGCACGACCCAACAAACGGATTTTGCGCAATGCTTAATATTTTAAGAAATACAATACAATTTATAACATATACTACACATCATATTCACGCATGGAGTGCCTTAAAAATACAAACTTTATTCACACAAGGGCGTGACACAGCACAACCACAGGATTCTATTCACTCTTAGGACGTGACACCCTCACCCTTTTAAGTCGATCCTCGATAGGGTGTGTATGAAGATTGTAGGATTGTAACAGTAGACTCCATTAGTAAGTCTTTGGTTAGATTTAGAAACGGAGAGCTTGTTAGAAAACTAAAGGGTTGTGGTCAGTATGTAAATGAATGGGTAAAGATGGATGTAAATATGGTTCAAAATACTGTAATGTTGTCACAACTGCCAAACATTCTTTTTCGATTGTGGCATAGTTACGTTGATTGGGGTTCGATTTCTTAGTGAAATAAGCTGTAGCATGCAATATTCCATTTCTTTCCTGTATTAGTGTTGCTCCTAAAGCAACCTCACATGTGTCTGTGAACAACTGGAATGTATTTGAAGGACAGGGTCATTCATAAGAGTTAATTTTAATTTCTGAAAAGCTTGCTGACAATGTTCTGTCCAAACGAACCTCCTTTCTTTTCTCAACAAATCTGTCAATGGTTCTGCAGTAGCAGAGAAATTTGAACAGTGTGAGTAAAAATAGTCATCATCCCCTCTGTAGGTGTACGGAATCCTTATCTAGGCCTCACTTGGTGATGTATGAAAGTGTCCGATAAATCAGTGAAATTTGAAAAACGTCAAAGTGATATAGCGGTGAAAAATGACAGAGTGCAAGAATTGTCAAGCATAAATGTACAAACTTGATGAAGAGCTGACCGAGAAGAGTGATCGCGTCCTCTCTCTTCCCTTGAAACCACAAAGCAAAGCCTCCCCCCCATGTGACCCTTCCCCTCTCCTCCCCTCTTTCCTTTCAAACGTGCCAGAACAGCCTCATATGGCTATGTAACACTTTCTCCCCTCCCCTCCTTTCTCTACCTTTCTACCCCCCCTCTCTCTCTCCCCTTCTTTATAGTCCTCTCCCCCCTCTCTCTCCTTCTCTCTCTCCCTCCCCTCCTTTCTCTCTCTCCCGCTCCCATTCTTCCTGTCTCTCCCTCTCCCCCCCCCACTCTCACGGCTGCTTCAAACAGTGAGATAACGAGTGAATGTGTTTCTGTGTTCAGCATGGAAGAGGTATAATCTTTATGTAGTAGAATTGTAGCCTCAGAGAGGCCTTTAGAGGACCTTAAAGAGGAAAATCGAGTTCTTCGCTCGAATGCCCAAAATACGGACGACATACCATGTTTGGAACTTGGGCGGGAAACTGTTATAAACAAAACATGGGAAAATGGCAAAAAGCCCTCACCAGGCTCGCTTGAATGCAGAAACTCTTTTCAAACTCTCGCGGGTCCAAAAGAAGAAACGAAGGTGTAGGAAAAAAAGGGTAAAACATTCGCTAGACCCCTGCCCACAGCTAAAATTTTGGTTGTAGGGGATAGCCAGGTGAGGTACTTAGGTAGGGCCTTA
>NC_134791.1:64203051-64213051 GCF_046742065.1 Oratosquilla oratoria
TCCTGGTTCGAATCCCGCCCAGAGCTGAAATAATTTCTGTATCACTGCGCTGTTGGTCGTTACCCCAACTCTCGTGGGCGGGGAGTTGGGTGTGTGTGTGTAAGGTCACAGCATTAGCCATAGATCGGTCATATATGAGCTCTAAACTCTCTTCGGGGGGGGGCGGCGAATAGATGTCGATCACTAGTTCAACACGTGATCCAAGACCATGGTGAATATCTCTCTCTCTCTCTCTCTCTCTCTCTCTCTCTCTCTCTCTCTCTCTCTCTCTCACACACACACACACACACACACACACACACACACACACACACACACACACACACACACACACACACACACACACACACACACACACACACAGCTTTCCTAACAGTGGTGTATGTGTGGAATAAATTGGACGAAACAATAGTGTGTGGAAACACCATACATGAATATAATAGCAAACTAGAAACTGCGAGATACAAAGACGGGACATCACAAGCGTAGCTCTACTTGCCGTAAGATACATACATACATATACCAAGGCCTTTTCCCCCTTTCAAGGGAGGTAGCCAAAAAGGGAAAGGCATAAAAACACTCCCACCCATTTCATCCCTAAATACACTCCACACCCCTCCCACCCTCCCTCTCATCTGAGCACCTCCTGGATGACGGGTCATCCCTGCACCTTTGGCCACCGCCCTGGGTCAGAAGCAGTGTCGCAAGACACAGCACATCCACAGCAAGGCCGCTTCATTTAATCGGCGACCCCCCCTCTCCGTCCCCCCTTGCATATAAGGAGAGGACGGGGAGAAATCCCTTCGGGCTGCGTCAAAATTTACTCACACATACTACAGCCCACCCCCCCCCCCCCGCCCATTCCTCCTCATGCAATCACAACATCATCCATATACAACCATTCTCCACTCACCTCTGTCTTCCGTCCTCTCCCTTCCTTCCTCAACAGACATTCCCCTCTTCCCCAAAGCCCCCTTCACCCCATCCATCCACCTCATCCTAGGACGTCCCCTCATGTTCACTCCCTCCACATCTGCCTTCCATACCTCTTTTACTAGTCTTTCTTCACTCATTCTTTCCATGTGTCCAAACCATCCTAATATTCTTTCATCAACCCTATATCCCAGCTCCTTTTTCACCCCTGTTCTCCTCCTCACCTCCTCATTTCTCACTCTATCCAGCCTAGTAACCCCCACCATACTTCTCAGACACCTCATCTCAAACACATTCAAACTCCTTCTCTCTTCTTCTCTTATGTTCCACGTTTCTGCCCCATACAGTGTTGTTGGCACAATCACTCCTTCATACAGTCTCCTCTTCGCATCCATTCCTAAGAGGAGACTGTATGAAGGAGTGATACAACTAGATAAATACACACAGCGACAATATGGACACCCAGTGCCAAAAAAGAATACGAGGAAAATTGAAATAATCTAAAGAGCAACTACGAAGATGGCCCCCACACTTTAGGAACTGTCATAGAAAGAGAGATTGTCGAAACTAGAGTTACCGACCCTGAAACAAAGAGGAGCAAAAGGAGACTTGTTGACCATCTATAGAATCATGAGAGGTACAGAAGTCCTTGGTAGAGAAGACTTAATAAATTGAGATACGAGAAATACAAGGGGACGTGGAAGGAAGCTCAAAAAGGACAGTTATAGCAGAGACCTGAAAAAGAACAACTTTCCCCATAGAGTGGTGGATGTATGAAACAAACTAGACGAAATAATAGTGTGTGCAAAATCCTTACACGAGTTTAAGAGCAATTTAGACAGAGCGAGATACAGAGACGGTACACCACGAGCGTAGTTCTCCTTCCCGTAAGATACAACTAGGTACGAGCAAATACACACACACACACACACACACACACACACACACACACACACACACACACACACACACACACACACACACACACACACACACACATACATACATGCACCCACACACATAAACACACACACACACACACACACACACACGCACACACACACACACACACAGTATCGCTGCGCTTTGATTCGTTACTCCAGCTCTCGTGAGCGGGGAGTTGGGTGTGTGTGTGTGTGTGTGCGTGTAAGGTCATAGCATTACCCATAGATCGGTCATACGAGCTCTGAGCTCTCTTCCGGAAGGGAAATAGCTATCAATCACGAGTCCAACACGTGATCCAAAGACCACGGTGAAACACACACACACACACACACACACACACACACACACACACACACACACACACACACACACACACACACACACACACACACACACACACACACACACACATAAGCTTGCGCGCGGATACACACAGTGAGGGGAGAAATAGAGTGGCAGGTGGGCGTAAATACCTTGATTAATCCACTCGCAATGTTATTTTAAATGAATGTGTATACTAACACCAGTCAATTTGCTTCACCTGAGTAAAGCCTGCGCTCCTGAGGCATTAGTATTTGTCTTGGTTAAGACCGATTAATTATTGGCAATCGTCTTTATTCTGTGTATTTATTCTGGTTAAAACCAGGCAATTTGATTTGGCAGAGGGAAAACACAGTCAATGGCTGAAGGGCTCAAATTGTTGGACATCGTCATCACTTGTGAGAGTGTTGTTGTTTTGTGCATGTGATCAAGTTAATGCGTGATGATAACCCATGAGGGTAAAAAAAAGCTTAACTCCACAATGGGTTAAGACCAATTTTGTCGTTTACATTTATTTAGGCTTATTTCGTGTGATTTAATTTCACTTTGTGGAGGAATTCCTTTCACTACTACCTCAATCTACCTCTCTCACCTTACCCTCTCCTCTTTCCTCCTTGTCTCCATCCATCCATCTATTTGCATGTTTTTTCTTGCCCTCCCTATCTGTCTTCCTCTTTCTTCGTATTCCTTCAGTTTGTGGTCCATTTATCTTGTACTTGTCCTTCGTCCACCCTACACTTTCAGTTTCTCTTATGCACAACTTCATGCCAACATCTTCCTTGCCTACCTACGGGTACTCAATACCCCCTGTTGACCTCAATCCATTAAATCTGTTCCCTGTGCACAGTGATTATATTATTCGTTGTTTAAGTCCATCACTACCGTTGAATGAAAAAGCCTAGAGGCAGCTAGAATATGTTTTTATGGAATAGATTATCTTGATTAACTCTTTAATTGCCAATTTGGGTGAATTTGTCACCTTTAAGGGTTTTATTTGGAATATAGTCAGGTGATTTTGTTGAGAGCGGCGGGGACTTTGGCCGTAAGAGGTCAACACCGTTACTATGACGACGGCCTCTGTGGGTTTTGCCTTAAATTTCTCTACGTCAGCTGACCTTCTGAACTACAGTGTAATAAGACCAGATGCTGCATAAAAAGTAGATAGAATGAGATAAAAGAATAGATATGTGAATGAATAAATAACTATTTTTAATAGATTAACATTAGAATAGTTATAATTAGATAAGTAAATGCACTACATGCGATATTCTGCGTGAGAAATTTAGCGGATTTTTTTATTACGTAGTTGACGAAGTCGTTTTGTACTTATTTCTAGATTAAACCTTCTCCATTCTTTGTCATTCGATTTGTATTCATTGCGAAAATGCTTCCAATTCGATGTTATCATTCGTGCTGATTTTACCTACTTCCAGATATAGTCTTCTCCATTCTCCATAGTTCAATTTGAATTCATTGTGAAAATATTTCCAGTTCTTATGTTATCATTCTCCCATCTCATCCTGTGTCGACCGTTGAGAGTTCACTTGAATAAAAACGACTTCAGTTACAATATTTTATTTTAAAGATCTCCAAATATCAAATTATCTTTCCATCATATATAGGAAAGCTGAATGATGAACTAAGCGATTGAAAAAAGGTGGAAAAAGAAGTCACGGGTCTAGATCTGAGTTCCGAGTTTATTCTTGATCGGTTTCGCTTTACGCTTCTTTAGAGGAATATGATTCTGGGGCGAAGCTGGCGTTATACATTGGGAACCAAGCCCACGTTCCTCCATGAAGGCAAGTTTGGCTGGGGCATACAGTAAATTAAGATTTTATTTTAAGTATACAATTATACTAAGAGATTGCAAACCTATACTTATATTAGACATATTGTTGATATGTTCTTGGAGAATTCTAGATTTCTATAAGCGAAGTCATATTATAGTTATTTAAATGGAGGTAGGGTGTCGGAGGAAAAAAAACAGTGTTAAACCCATAGACTGCTTTGTCTTTGACGGTCCAGAGTTCCTTTTGAAGTTTCGTAGACTTGTATTGATCCCCGCGTTTCTGTTATTCTTAGAGGGCGAGAGAAGACGTGTTCAAATATGTGGACGGTTTTATATGGGTTTATTTATTGATATTTGGCATGAACTTGATAGCAAGTAGATATGCTCTTTCCACTCTTGTTACTGCCTTTATCCTTTTCCCTAATTTTTAGTTTACACACACACACACACACACACACACACACACACACACACACACACACACACACACACACACACATATATATATATATATATATATTGAGACATTCTGACAGGTTGATGTAAGCGGAATAGGAAACACAGGAGTCTTAGTCTTGAGTTTATTCCTGACTAGTTTCGCAGATATTCCTTTGAAAAAGCATACCTGCGAAACTAGTCAGGAATAAACTCAAGACTAAGACTCCTGTGTTTCCTATTCCGCTTACATCATATATATATATATATATATATATATATCTGTATATATAATATATATATATCTATATATATATATATATTGTAGTATAGAGACAAATGAGTGGAAGGTGGTAAGGAAACACAGGATAAGGCAGGTGGTACACGTAGATGCACACAGACATCTCAACTGGAATGACGTCGAGGTTCTTTACACAGGACTGGAAAAACGAATAAGAAAGATCATAGAAGCCGCACACATCACAACGAGCAAAGTCACCAATCACCGGGAAGGACACGTTAGCCTAACACGACCCGCAGCTAGATTGACCTTGGCCGCGCTAACTCGCAAAAGATCGCGAACAACCGGCCAATCAGCGGGCTCCTTTCCCAGACGGCCGGCAAGATGAGCCAGTACTGGGGATATTGTCCATATAATATGTTTGTCTGTAGTCTCTCTGAGAAGACATCCGTTTAAACGCTAGAGGAATATATCACTCCTGCCTTATCCTGTGCTTATATGTATGTATACACACACACACACACACACACACACACACACACACACACACACACACACACACACACACACACACATACATATATATATATATATATATATATATATATATATATATATATATAATATGTGTGTGTGTGTGTATTTCTTTGCTTGGGTTTCAGCTTATAAGATGGACATTATCGGAAATATAATATGGTCATTTATTAATAATTAGGATGATTAATTCATACCACGTCACTCCATTTGTTGAAAAAAAGAAAGATGCCATTGTCTAAAACACAAGGGTTTAAGGTGTTTCTGTTAAGCCTTAACTCGATTAGCTTCACTCTTCAGGAACTTTGCCATGGGGAAAGGTTGAATACGCCTCGATTATCCCTTTATCGGAATAAGTGAAGAGCAATGAATGTTTTTGCACTGGCTAACGACACACGTTGTGTTTTTGTGTTTATATTAGGAGGATTTCGAGGTCATTAACCCTGAACAGGGAACGTCCAAATTTATGATTTTGTATGGAAGTTGTACCACTTCTGGCACGCCCACTTTACTTTATAACATGGAGCACTTCTTCCCAAAAACCTTTGGTTTTTATTGTTTCTAAAAGTGGGCGTGCCAGAAGTGGTACAACTTCCATGCAAAATCATAAATTTGGAAGTTCCCTGTTCAGGGTTAAGGGTCAGTGTTCTTGTTATAGTGACGCTCTTTAAAGTCTGGCTTGGCTAAGGCCAGGCGATTTGATTCAGCTTACAGAAACCGCGAGGCCTTAAAGAGTTCTTCCTTTTGCACCCAGTGAGAATCGCGCACAACTGAATAAAATCTCCTGGTGGCAGACAAATAGATAAATGTCATCCAGAACGGAAGAGTTTAATCCCTTTGTTACGTTCTAGGTCCATAATTGTTTTACTCAGAAACGAAATTGTCCTGCAGGGGAAGGCGTCACCGCATTGAATATGACACAGTGCGATGACTTCCATTTCCACAGTGATATCCACTATTTACTTCATTACTCCTAATGTCAGGCAGCTTTATTCAGTTGATGAAATATCACTGGAATAACTATATGACCGTAGGTAAAACGCTTATGTTCAGTGACGTCACACACGAGGGCACGTCACTGTATTGATAGGGTTAGACCTTGCCTCCACCAATCCTTTGGCTTCTGGAACGCCAGATACGGATTTCATTGTGGCCAACGAGAGAAATCTTTCGTACTTCCTCTGAGGTCGTCTTCACCGTCTAGTCGCCGAACCAGCCGAAGACCGAAGCACGAATTTATAAAAGATGTTTCCCAGACCTAAATGATATATTCTGACGTCAGACAGAACAAAATATTTAAAGGAAATATACGCAAGAGCAATATTTCTTAATCTGGGGTGCTTAAGTAAACTTTACGAGGTGCTGGAAAAGTCTGCTCCTTGTTAAGTAGCAGCTGTACTCCTGTAACCAGATGCTTGGGGCTGCTTGACTTCTTAAGCCTGAATATAGGGACTGCTGAGGTCGGGAAACAGTAATAAAACTCTGCGAGAGAGGGTCAATCCCTTTGCAGGAGAAACTGTTTTGGTCAATTCCCGGACGGTTTTATTCAACTGAAGTAACCCTTGACCATCAAGAAGAAGGGTTAAGACTTCTCTCGGACTCTTTGGCAACGTTGACGTCTCATTCCTCTTCTTGGCTAATACCAGGCCGTTTTATTCAGCTAAGTTGGGGGGAGGCAGAGGGATCAGTACTTATTCTTATTAATTCGTCCATTATTCATATTATCAAATCCAGCCGTCGTGAACCTCGATCACAGGTCCCTCTGAGCGTGAGTCCCGCTCGCTGCCATCTTGCTACACTGAACTTACAAAAGCATTGAAACCTGAAACCCGGATTTGATTACTTGAATTACATCGTTGCTACTCATGATTCGTTACATGTTCGTCTGTTGTTGTTTCGTTTCATGCGGGTTTTGTTGTGGCAAAGACCAGCAGAGATGGACATTAGGGTCGTGAAGTGAGGAAGACTCTCCCACATGTCCTCCAGATGCTCCATATAGGTACCCTGGCTTAATGCCATAAAGTAATTTCATTGTCCATTATCCCCTTCAAAAGTAACTCTTTGTGGGTTTCATTTTGGCCGAAGCACCTCCTTGTCGTGAACGAGCTAAAGTTTGCAACGATTAACTCATGCTACGAGGCTGAAGCCCTTGGGCTTTATCTCACTTAAACCCAAAGGATTTTATTCAGCTGAAGTGCCTCGCTGTCATGAGGTGGTCAAGTTTTACCTGGAGTTACAGAATTTGTACAGAATGCCGTCAGGTGATTTTATTCAGCTGATAATGTAACTGTAATGAAGGGGGTGACGATTGGGTTTGACGATTTGTTTTTTGATGACGCTGGGCAATTTTCTTTGAGGAAAGAGGATTTGTATTGTGAGCAGGTTAAGGCCGGTTTCAGTTAGGTGGGGCTGTTGGGTTACTTTATCCAAAGGTCTGGAGTTCGTTTTGAGTAACCCTTTGTTATTTTAATGTCCAAACAAAGAGGTATTGAGGTAACCGACTTTACGATGAGGGCGTTGGGAGGAGGGGGGGGGTGAGCCATCGGAGTGAAGGGGGTTAATTTTTGTTTATTCTTCTTGGCTGTGGTGACGTTCCATCTCTCAAGTATTTTAATGTACTTAGTCTTAGACGATTATAATTCAGTTAGGGTGCTGTCGGGGGAGTGGGGAACGGCACCATAATAAGGGTGTCTAGAGGCTCCGATGATTTTCGTAAACCTTCAGGCAATCGTTGGTGTTCTCAGTGTTCTTCGTTCCACGGTTTCACAATGTTTCGCCCCTACGGTCTGTAGGAACTGAGTTCGATGGAAGTGTCTTGCTTCTGTCGATTAACCCTATTGTTACGATCTCTCTACGGAAATTGAAATTGTTGCAGCGAAAGCCAGCAGATGATAGAGAGTTGAAGAGGGACCTTATCATAATGAATGGCCCTTAAAATGACCCTTGCAGGTCTGTTCTTTAATATAATATTCTATGCTAATACTTTCCTAGTCTGAGCCAATCCCCCTCTACATCTTCATCAGTCTTCCTTTTCTCTTTCTCGTTTTCCCTACATTTTCTCTCTACATGATATTCTGTTCTTTGATACTTCCCTTCTGTCTTCCTTTTTTATCTCTGTTCACTTTCCTTCTTTATTTTTTCTTTTTCAAAATGTCTTCTTCGTTCAAAGCACGGTTTTCTTTACTTTGCTTTTACTCTTTTGTTCGTTTCCTCAAATTTGCTCCTCTTTTCCATATGTAAGAGGCTGGTAGACAAGTGGGTTGAGAGGTAGATGAGTGTTATATATTTATAGTTTATGTATTTAGTTAATACTTGAAGGGGAGAAGGCAAAGGAGTTGCACAAGCTCGCTTTCCGTCTAATGTTTACAAACAGTCGCCTGGGACCCGATTGTATTGCTGCATAATGTTCATTTTCATGCTGATGTAACATGACCTAGTACCCAGAACTGACCTAGTACCCAAATTGATGATTCCTGACGGGAGTCCTCTGGTGTATTTAAGAGAATCACGTTCGTGAAGAAAATCAAGGAAAATATCTCAACCGTTTAAATACCCCTCTCCTATACATATACTAAATGGAATTTGACTAAGTCGGATGATCTGAGGCATGGGGCCGAAAGAAGAAAATGGTGAGTGACTAATCATACGTAACAAAGACAGTGGTGAAAAGGAAGTAAAAAGTAAAAGCACGAAAGAAAGACGGGACATATAGACGACAACAGAGTAGTGAAAGGGGACCACAGATGGTCACAGTGGTGGCAGCGATGGGATATGATAGCATAGGAGAAGGTTTAGGTGTATTTCCTTTCATCTTAGCACATTTAATTTTTTCCATATAATCATATATATATCTTCATACCCGACCAAAAGTATTTAATTTGTGCTTATCTATAAGTTTTATCTTTTCCTGGATGTGAACTACAATCACTATCATGAAGTAACTTCAAAACCTCTTGTATAAGAGTTTGCGGAATCACCAAATGATTCACTGGGCCCCTAGAAATATCTTTCCCACTTACAACAGTTTTTCTTTACAAAAGTCCATTAGTCAAATGAAACTCCTCTATCATATACCCTTTTGGTAGTTTTGGAGGATTACCTCTAGGGTTCATCAAATACTGGGTTCAGATCTTGTGTGCACCCAAAGGCCGTGTCATATCACACTCCCGCACGAGAAGATTGATTTATCCACTGCCAATTCTTCAGTTCAATCTCCTGTAACTACATGTGACTTCCCCATCTCTCTAAGCACACAGGGCAAAGGCTTTAGTGGTGACAAAATGTGGCGTCAGGAGACTTCTCAGTTCATAAAGATGTCGAAGGATAAAGAAAGTGAATAAAGAAGTGAAAGAAAATACTCGAAGAGGCTTATAAAGCAGGCAAATAAACTAACTAGTTGCAAGACATTAAAGTATATTGATTAAGTGTGTATCCAATTGAATTTTAAACCTTCAAACCGTAACTAAGGGTAAACTTGAGACCTGTCCAAAGCCTTCCAGATGTCTCTTTCGGCCGGAGAATTTATCTTCCACTGCCAATCTCTTCGTTTTAACCTTCCTTCACTTCCTCTCCTCACTTCTTGTCACTCTTCTCTACTTTAATTTCTTTTTCCAATTATAAATCATTCTTCTCTGACTTCCCTTTCCATTCTACTTCTCATTTTCTTTCTTCATTTTCTTCTTTTTCTTTTTCTCTGAACTCTTTCCGAACGCTCGTCCGTTTCATTTCGCTCCTCTTCCACAGCTCTCGTTTTCTCTGATTTACTTATTTTGTTATTTTTGTGTACCTGTGCCTTTTTTGCC
>NC_134791.1:64218051-64220551 GCF_046742065.1 Oratosquilla oratoria
CTCTCGTGGGCGGGGAGTTGGGTGTGTGTGTGTGTGTAAGGTCACAGCATTACCCATAGATCGGTCATACGAACTCTGAGCTCTCTTCCGAAAGTGTAATAGCTGTCGATCACGAGTCCAGCACGTGATCTAAAGACCAAAGTGAATACACACATGACATGGATGAGGGAGTGAAGTGTTACATGAACTTCTTTGCTGACGATGCCAAATTACTCCAGAGAGCAAGCACAGAAGATTGCAGATCGCTACAATAAGATATGGACAAAATATGGGAATGGAGTCAGAGGTGTGAAATGAACTTTAACATTAAGAAATGTATTATAATGGAATTTGGAAAAAGTAAAAATGGAATAACGGGTTAATATAAATTTAGTAACAAGGAAGTCAAAAAAAAGTCGACTCAGAGAGGGACCTGGGAGTGATTATCTCAAGTTACTTGACACCTGATAAACATGTCAATAAATTATTTGGAGAGACTTTTAACTTATTAAGACCAATGAAAGTGGCCTTCGACTACATGGATGAAGAAATGGTAGAGAAAATAGTGGTTCCACTAATAAGACCTAAACTAGAGTATGCTGCAACACTATGGGCACCTCGCAAAAAAATAAATAAAAATAAATGAAAATTAGAAAGAATTCAAAGAGCAGCGACAAAAATGGCACCTACACTATCAAATTTGACATACGAACAAAGATTGGAGAAATTACATCTATCAACACTGGAAGAGAGAAGAGAAAGAGGTGATTTGTTGACTACAGAATTATGAAAGGGAAATTCTTGATAGAGACGACTTATTAATATGAGACAAGAGAAACAAGAGGACACGAAAAGAAGCTAAAGAAGGACAGTTACAGAAGATATTTGAAAAAGAATAGATTCCCACGTAGAGTGATTGATGTCTGGAACAAACTAAACGGTGAAACAGTGAGTGGCAAAACTATACAAGGTTTTAAGAATAAACTGGATGTGGAGAGATACGAAAACGGGTCACTACGAGGATATCTCTCGTCCCATAAAATACAACTAGGTAAATCACACGCACACACATATAGATCGGTCATATATGAGCTCTGAGCTCTCTTCCGGGAAGGGAAATAGCTGTCGATCACGAATCCAACACGTGATCCAAGACCATGGTGAATCACACGCGCGCTCGCACACACACACACACACACACACACACACACACACACACACACACACACACACACACACACACACACACACACACACTATATATATATATATATATATATATATATATATATATATATATATATATATATATGTAATGACAGACAAATATGGAGGTGAGGTGGCAAAATGAAAGGTTAAGGCTAGAGTATGGAGCTTTATTCAGAACCTGACGTTTCGACCTCTTGGGCCTTCTTTAGCAGAGTCCACTGAGGAAGGCCCAAGAGGTCGAAACGTCTGGTTCTGAATAAAGCTCCATATGCTAGCCTTAACGTTTCATTTTGCCACTTCACCTACATATATATATATATGTATATACATATATATATATACATACATATGTATATATATATACATATATATATATATATGATATATGCAAAGTAGACCACTTGGAAAAAGAAACTAACGAAGCAGAGCGCTTTCGTATATTACATCTTCAGTGGATGTAATAAACGAAAGCGCTTTGCTTCGTTAGTTTCTTTTTTCCCACGTGGTCTACTTTGCATAAGTGAACACACGTACCCGTGTTCTTATTAGCATATATATATTTATATATATATATATATATATATATATATATATGTATATATATACATGTATGTATTTATATATATATATATACACACATATATCACAAGTAACACCACAGTCGAACGAAGGAAAGAGTTGAGTAAGCTAACTGCAATCCTATTCAGTAGTACTACTGAAGAGGATTGCAGTTATCAATCGAAAAATATAGTTTCACTTACGCAACTCTTCTTTCGTCCGACTGTGGTGTTAGTTGTGATTTACAAATGTATTACATTTCTCACCAGTGATATATACATATATATATATATATATATATATGCAGTAAATTTTTGTGTTTGAACACGTTAAGCATATGGTGTGCATGTGTATGTGTTTGTATGCATGTGTATATATGTATTATGCTTTTGCGTCTGTGGACGCGTGCGTGTGTGCACGTGTGTGAAAGAGGGATTTCACTTGGTTGAAATGGTGTTTGATCCTTCATCATGCTTGGACTGAATGCCTTTCATTGAAAGGCTGAGATTTTTTTTCTTTTAATTTTCTTGTTCATTTTTCTTTAAGCCCGAGTAGGGAAATGAAATTTCGTTGTTCCACTGTCCCTAGGGATTTTCATAAAAGGAATTCTTGTTCATTTTTGGGATTAGAATTTTTTTGTGTGGATCAGTGTACGGGAGACCATAAGAAAATTGCTGATGAGCAAGTCCTGAAAACTACTGACGACGCATGACGTTTTGTGTATTTATTTATTCATTTATCTATTCTATATTCA
>NC_134791.1:64225551-64238051 GCF_046742065.1 Oratosquilla oratoria
CTGCTTCCTCTACTGCCGACATGAACGCTTGGGCAAAGAGTACTCCTAGGGGGGAACCCATCGCTATCCCGTCGTGCTGGACGTACAACTTTCCCTCTGGACATTTAAAGGGGGCCTCGGTAGTGCAGATTTTCAGCATCTCTTCCATTATGTGCTTCGGGATGGTTGGAGGGGGGAAATCTGCGTGTTCATATACATATTTTAGTGGACTCTTCTTCCGGGGAATTTACAACGAAGGTGTACAGGAAACCTACGAACTCAGAGAAGTGTTTGAACTACAAAAGTGAGTGCCCGACTAGCTATAAAACCAGTGTGATTAGAGCGTATGTCCGGAGGGCTATCAAAGTGTGTTCTTCCTGGCAGGCTCTGCATACAGAATTGCAGCACATCCGCCAGATTCTGGTGAATAATGGTTTCCCTAATAGTGATTTTGATGTAATTTGTAATAAAATGTTGTGTGACCACCTTTCCCCACAAACATCCCCTAAGCCCCAATTCATTGATATATACTACCATAACATCTTCAACAAGGGTTACAAAAAAGATGAAAAAATAATTAAAGACATCATCACTAAGAACTGTCATCCGGTATCTAAAGATAAGGAAATCCGGGTGGTTGTATACTACTCCAACCCTAAAACTAGTTCATTGGTTATTATAACTTATAACTAATAACTTAAATAGTAATACTGAGACTATGTCTAAAACTAATTGTGTTTATGAATTCACCTGTAGCACCGGGAACTGTGTAGCCCGTCATACAGCATATATTGGTTTTACTAGATGTAGTCTCAGTAGGAGAATTACTATGCATTTACAAAATGGGGCTATAAAACATCACTTAAAGAAATACCATAACCTAACAGCCACCCGTGAATACCTAGTTTCAAACACTAGGATTATAGCAAGTAATAGGGATGTACATAAACTTAAGCTTCTAGAAGCTATGTTTATCAGAGAATGTAGTCCTATCATTAATATCCAATGCAACATGACTTCTGTCATCGCTTTGTATAGCAGCACCAAGCTACTACCTAGCATGACCTCTCTCCGAAACCCCCCCCTCCACCTCCTCCTACCCACTCCTACCATCCTCCCCCCAACCGACCCCGCAACCCCCTAACCCCCCAACCCCTCCCCCAACCCTCTTCTTCTCGTATTAATGAGATACCACCCCCGCCCCCTCTCCCGCCCTCCACCACCACCCAAGCCGGCTAGGTGCGTATATATGTCACCGAGCGAAGGGTTTTCTTCGTCATTTCATCGGACCTTTTAACTATTGTAAGTAACGGTCCCCATCAGCTCATGTATAGTGTTTATTTTGTGTGAATTTGCGCATTTATTGATATTTGCTTCTATATTTGTATAATTGGTTAGATTTACATGTTGTTTTCTATATTTCTGTACGTCATTATTATCTATGTTACAGAATTTCCTGAAGATGTCTCTTTGTTAGACGAAACGTTGAAATAAATGAATCATTTTGGCAACTTGGTATATGCCCACCCTCTAAATGGCAGAAGATTGGTTAGAAAACTGGAGAATACTCACAAGAAGATCAACAACCTCACTAACGCTGTCGATTTTAACAATGCATGCATACAAGAGAGTCTGCTCCCCAGATATATATCGAACCTCTGCCTTAGCGACAGCTTATTATGAGGCTCGAGTCCTTGCCATGGAACTAGTTTCCGTTTGTCACAATGACACACAAGATATATACTGTATATGTGTGTGTGTGTGGATGCACGTATGAACTCCATGACGTGTATATTCTTTGTAGTGGAAGAATATGAAAATAGTGATCACAGCTCCTTGGGGGAAAATGGAAACCATTTTCCTCAGCGCACATGTGATTACTATCACCGATATCTTGTTCCCTATGCAAGGTTGATCTGTAACTGAAGAGTCGTGTAATCCACTGCAGATCCGCATCTTAAGTCCCATATCGTAGTGAGAAACCATGCTACAGTTTTTACCTAAGAACATAACATAAAAATGAAGAAGACTTATCAACCCCATCTATAAAGATATTCAACATTCTCTTAAAACAACCAATAGCTTCAGCGCTCACTATATAGTTACCACTCTATTGGTAAACCAGTTCTTGCCGGTTTCCTTCTTTACTCTAAATTTTGCAACTTAAATCCATATCTACAGGTCCTGCCTTGCTGCCTTGATATGATGACCATGTCTGCATCACTCACGTTAAAGCCCTTGACCCATTTGAAAACCTCTATTAGATATATAGTCCGTCTCAAAGATTACAAAGGATTACAAAGGCGGAGCATGCCGACAGGAGACCTTTTGGTCCATATCTAGGTCGGATGCGAAAAAAAAATCATAATAATAATTAAATAATAAATAAAAACTATAATAAAGTAAATAAATAAAATACATAAATAAATGCATAGGTATAGTTAAATAATAAACAAACAGGTAAATAGTAAATAATAATAAATTGACATATAACTAATAATAAATGAAAATCAGACAGACAAATGATAACAAAACAAAAACAAATAATATAAAATAAATTATAATCATTACAGCATCTTGCTTAGGTGTTTATCTAAATGATTCTTAAAGCTTCGAACTGAACTACATTGCACTACTTGTGCAGGAAGTTTATTCCATTCATTAACTACACGGTTGGCAAAGTTGTTTCTACCTACTTCCAAATTGAATCTATTTCCGGACAGTTTGAGACCATTGTTTCTTGTCTGATTCTCATTCAATGTGAAAATTTTGTCACTTTTGATGTTGTCAATTCCCTTTAAAATCTTAAAGACCTGTATCAAGTCACCTCTGAGTCTACGTTTTTTTTAGGAAAAACAGATTCATATGTTTTAGTCGATTTTCGTATGATTTATTTTTGATATTTGGAATCAGTTTTGTGGCTCGCCGTTGTACTTTTTCCAGTCTGTCAATGTCTTTAATGAGATTCGGTGACCATACGGAAACGGCATATTCCAAATGTGGACGAACTAACGATTTATATAGCTTGTTAATGAGTGATGGACTTTTGAAATCAAAAGATCGCGCAATCAGTCCTAGAATCATATTTGCTTTCTCAGAGGCTGAAATACACTGCTTGGATGATTTGAGGTCGTTACTGACAATTACGCCGAGATCTTTTTCACTATCCACTTTTGTTAACGAATTTCCAAATAACTTGTAATCGTACTTACTGTTATTTTTACCTATGTGCATTACCTTGCATTTACTTGTGTTAAATTTCATTAGCCACTTTTCAGACCATTGCTGTAATTGATCTAAATCTTCTTGAATATCTAATTGGTTTGACTGACCATTTGCCACTCCGCACATTTTTGTATCATCAACAAATTTGGAAACAGTAGATTTTAGTCCATGGTCTATATCATTTATATATATACTATGAATAGAAGTGGCCCAAAAAACGGAAACCTGAGGAACTCCACTTGTAACATTTTTCCATCTAGAAATTTTTCCATTTAAAACAACTCTCTGTTTTCGACCATTCAACCAATTACTAGTCCAACCTAATAGGCTACCACTTATTCCGTGTAAAGCTAATTTAGTAAGTAGTCTTTCGTGTGGGACGGTATCAAAAGCTTTTGCAAAGTCTAGACATGTTAAATCTATATTGTTTCTTTTGTCATAATTCGAGATAACTGTGTTGTAGAATTCGAGTAAGTTAGTCACGCAAGAACTTTTCCGTCTGAAACCATGCTGGCTATCATTTATCAAACGGTTACTTTCTAAATGATGTTCGATAGCATCTCTGATGATAATTTCCATTATTTTTCCTACGATTGAAGTCAAAATTATAGGCCTATAGTTATTTGGCTTCTTTTTGTCACCTTTTTTGAATATGGGAGTAACGTTAGCTAGTTTCCATTCTCTTGGGACATCTCCGGATATGATGGATATCTTGAAAATAATTTCTAATGGAACAACAATCTCATTTTTAATTTCCTTTAAGATTCTTGGATGCCAACCGTCAGGCCCTGGTGTTTTATTAACTTTGAGTTTATCTATACACCTTTTAATTTTTTCTTTTGTTATATTTACCGTAGTGAGTAAGTTTACCCCAGACTTTTCACAGGTTTCAGTTTGGAATTCACTTTGAGGTGTTTCGTTTACGTATACCGAGCTAAAATAATTGTTTAAGATATTACACATTCCTTCATTTGAATATTCAAGTTGACCGTCAGCAGATAATAGTGGACCAATGTGATTCCTAACAACCTTTTTATCTCTAATGTAACTATAGAATTCTTTGGGATTCTCTTTGGATTTATCTTTATTAGATATATTGTCCGCTTTTTCGTGACTTTGTCGCTCTATTGAAAAACTCGCAAGTAAGCTCTGGATAAGCAATCGGGCGCTCTGCCAGTTGAGCTAAAATGCATGAGAGTTCATTTAGGGGCAAATTTTCTCTTACGCATATATAATTAAACATGACGACCAACTTTTAGTGTGTGGTTTATTACCTATACTTTTGATATTAGATTTTTATCTATTTGGAAAATTGTGTATGATGTTACTAAACGTTTCTGTTTTCGTTTTGAAAAAAAAAATACATACATACATATATATATATATATAAATATATATATATGTATATAATATTATGCTTCGTTCAGATATTTTTTATCTGCAATTAGTTAATGTGACAGAGTACTCTAAGTCTTCCATCAAGAGAGTATCAAGAAAATTTCAGCTGTACTTTTATCGTATAGCAACTGAGAGGGTAGTCCTGTGATATAGTAAGATTTGTTGATACTATTTGTTTCAAGGGATCCAAAGAAAGGTTATCTCTTGTTGGAAGTTATCTAGTACTAAGGATTACAAAGTAAGAGCATGCCGATAGGAGACCTATTGGTCCATGACTAGGTTGGATAAAAAAAAGTAAATAAATAAAATAAATAGATAATGAGAAATGAACAAACAGATTAATTATAATATTTTATAATGAATAAATAAATAATTGAATAAATAAATACCAGGTAAACTTAGGTAATAATATATATTAATAGATAAATAAATAAACAAGGATAAATCAATAAGTAAAACAAAATAAAATAAATGGCAGCCATTACAGCATATTGCTTAGGTGTTCATATAAATGAATCTTAAAACTTCGAACTGTACCACATTGCACTACCCCTGCAAGAAGTTTATTCTATTGATTTACTACACGGTTAGCGAAGTTGTTTCTACTCACTTCCAAATTAAATCTACATACATACATATACCAAGGCTTTTTTCCCCCTTACCAGGGGGGTAGCCAAAAAGGACAAGGCACAAAAACATTCCCACCCATTTCATCCCCGAAAACACTCCACACCCCACCACCCTCCCTCCCATCTTAGCACCTCCTAGATGACGGGTCATCCCTGCACCCTGTCCACTGCCCTGGGTCAGAAGCAGTGTCGCAGGACACAGCACATCCACAGCAAGGCCGCTTCATTAAATCGGCGACCCCCCCTCTCCGTCCCCCCATATAAAGGAGAGGACGGGGAGAAATCCCTTCGGGCTGCGTCAAAAATTTCTGCTCACACACACTACCTCACCCCCATTCCCCCGTCCAATCCACCTCATGCATCACAACACTTTCCATATACAACCATTCTCCATTCACCCCTGTCTTCTGTCCTCTCCCGTCCTTCCCCAACCGACATTCCCCTCTTCCCCAAAGCCCCCCTCACCCCATCCATCCATCTCATCCTAGGACGTCCCCTCATGTTCACTCCCTCCACATCTGCCTTCCATACCTCCTTTACTAGTCTTTCTTCACTCATTCTTTCCATGTGTCCAAACCATCCTAATACTCTTTCATCCACCCTATTTCCCAGCTCCTTTTCCACCCCTGTTCTCCTCCTCACTTCCTCATTTCTCACTCTATCTAGCCTAGTAACCCCATCATACTTCTCAGACACTTCATCTCAAACACATTCAAGTTCCTTCTCTCTTCCTCTCTCATGTTCCATGTTTCTGCTCCATACAGTGCTGTTGGCACAATCACTCCTTCATACAGTCTCCTCTTAGCATCCATTCCCAGATACCTATTCCTCATTACACTTTTTAAACCACCAAGGCATTTACTCGCTTCTCTCAATCTACATTCTACCTCCACCTTCACTCCACCCTTTCCTGCCACATTTGCACCCAAATATCTAAAACTATCCATTTCCTCCAGTTGCTCTCCCTTAATGCTCACTTCCAGATCACTGCCACTTTCACCCCTTGTACATCTCATCACCTTACTTTTACACATTTATCTTCAGCTTTCTTCTATCACACACTCTCCCAAACTCTGTCACCAGCTTCCTCAATCCCTCCTCCGATCCTGCCACAAGCGCAGTGTCGTCCGCAAACAACAGCTGGCTCACCTCCCACTTTTCTCCATTTTCCTTAACCATCTCCAATCCCTGACCCACTACCCTTGCATTCACCTCTCGCATCACCCAAATTAAATCTACTTCTTGATAATTTGAGACCATTATTTCTTATCTAATTCGCGTCTTTTTTTATGTTATCAATTTCCACTAGAATCTTAAGGACTTGTATCAAATCATCCCTGAGTCTACGCTCTATTTTGGGAAAATAGACCCACTAAAAAAGCGTAGACTCAGTGGTGACTTGATAAAGGATTTGTACAACATGTATTGGGTTGATGAATTTTATTTTCTATTCTTCTTTTCTTCCTGTGTGTAGAAACAAGGAAAAAATTGTTCTGTTTTATTTTGGTGAAAATTATATATATCCAACGCTTCTATCCTTGGGGATAATCGGACCAAAGAAGTCGAGTCGTAGAGGTGTAAAGGAACTATTTATGAAGGGTGGCAGAACGGAGGGCTTAGTCAACCAATCAGCCATATCGAGTCCACTGCAGGACAAAGGACTCTCTCATACCATGACTTGCATGACTACGCAAACCTCTGCCACGGCTCTCCTGTAAACTTCTATCTCGTTTCTTCAACTTCTGTTTGGTCTTCCTATTACATGCTTCCCATTTCGGGGTGTCCACTCAGTAACACACACGTTCGATCGCTCTTTATTCTCTCACACTAACTTTCCTGCCCAATTCTACCCTTTCTCCTTTATCATCTCCACAATATCTTTCCTATGTGCTCTCTCACTCAACTTGTCCTCTCTCTGTCTTTCAGCGTTATTCCCACCATTGATCTCTTCATTCTCCTCTGTGCACTCCTTAGCTTTGCCTCCATCACCTTCGTCAGTTTCCAAGTCCCACTTCCATAGATTATGGCTGGTATTATACATTGATTGCAAAATTTACGTCTCAAACATGGAGTGATAGTAGTAGTTAAAAGTGAACAGCATTAATTTTTCAGAGGAGACTGTTCTCCAGTCGTAAAAGAATGCTGGGCGATTTGGTCCAAAGATATGACAGTAAAGTCCTTGAAATATTGGCTGTATGAAATATGGACTTATTACCCAATGTAGGGTGCCATTCAAGAACACAAGGCATAAGTACTAGTAAAAACTTGGATGTGTTTTACTGAAACGCCTGACATACCGTTCAAACATCGAGTGGCAATTTTGATGGTTGTGATATCTATGTAGTAAAACACGTGATCTCATGGTGGAGAGAAGTGACTAGCGAAGTAATGCAGGGTCTGCGCTGCCATCCGGAATGTTCATGATGTACGTAAATAACATGAGGGATGAAATGATAGGATACACTATCATGTTTGCGGACGAGGCAAAAAACATAAGGAGAACAAAAGATACGGACGACTGCAAAGTATTATAAAAAGATCTTGGGAGGATACATGGTTGGAACCACAAACAGAAAAACAAACTTCAACGAAAAAAAAAAAATGCAGTGTATTAGAAATGTACAAAAGTACAAAGAGACCATCAGTGATTTATTCTCTTTTGATGTGAAACAATTACTATGCAAAGTTGGAGAAGAGTTTGGTTATGGGTAATTTGTCACCCGAGAAACAGATTGTGGGCGAGAAATACAGATTCCATATGTTTCATCACATGAATGGAGACATTATGGGGAAAAAAAAAAAAAAAAAATCATAAAGAACCTAATTTGCCCCAGAGACTGGAATATGCAGCGGCGGTGTGGTATTCACACAAAATGAAGTATATAGATAAACTGACAGAATGCAAAGAGCAGCAACCAAATTGATCCCCAGCCTAGAAGACAAATCACACGAGGAAAGATCAGAATTTTTGGACATGTCATCACTAAAAGAGAGGTGACATAATGGTATATTTAGGTCAATAAGAAAAGTTAAAAGTTGACACAAGATATCTTGGGCTGGGCATCATGTGGTCATGGGTGTTATTCTCCTTACAACATGTTATTGAAACGTGGTAGGGACGATTGATGCCTTTATTGTGGGTTGTGCATACATGGAGCACTATTTGCTCACAGTATGAACAGTATGACAGACGGGTATGGAATGACGTAAGGGCAACCGTCTCCTGCTACGCAGGGCGAAGGTGATGTCACGTCTAATACACGTATGAATGAGGCCTTATCGACCGTAACCAAGAGTCCTTGTACTGGAAGCGTCGCTGCTGGTCGGGGCATGACACAACACTACGGGGCCCTGCTGGTATCCTATACTAGAGCACTTTAAAACACTACACCCCACCACCACCACCGCGCTCGTAGGACCATCACGAGAGGTATGCCTATTCGCGAGCCGAGGCGAGCGGCGGGGGCGGAGTTGGGGGGGGGGGTCCGCGCACGTGGACGACAGGTTCTCTACCGTGGGATGGGACGCGACTGGGCGGCGTCTTCGGAGGCCGGAGGTCGTTTCTGTAGGGCAGCAGGGACGACGATGGGCTGGTCGTACAGGGCCAGTTCCCCGTCGGCAGAGAGGGCGGCCCGGATCTTCCAATATGGAGGGACGGAGTTGGGTAAGGCGAGGCGGTCGGACGGGAACCCGGAGGACACGCAGGTAAGTAGGTGGCCGTAGGCGGGGTTTATCCCTGCCTCGGCCCGTAGTCTTTAGAGCGTCCTATCGCCGTCGGCAGCGGGTGACGAGTCGTCCCCGCGAAACGCCGGCGTTGCCGGTGACGACGCTCCTGACGTGATGATGGGGATGGGCGGACGATGGGCCGTCATCAAGGAGAAGTAGGGTAATCCAAACGGATATGGTTTGTATTTGGATGCGGTTAAGGTGACAGCAAACATCTCCAGTGATAGTGGCGTCTCGAGTTTCTGTGTCCGTCAGAAACCGCGAGCCACATTGGATGAGGCGTAAGTGCCATTGGCCTTGGTATTGGAGGAGGGCGTGCCCGATGCTGTAGACGCGCGACGCATCCGTCTTCATCACCACTGGCAGAGCGGGAGGCGAGGAGCACCAGCACAGGCGACAGAGCTCGCCTTGCCGACAGGCGTAATGATACCCTGCTGCACCATTAAATCAAGTTCGTCCTTCACTTCAATCTGAAATGCGAAGGGTATCGCCCTTGGCCTGTGGGCGGCGAGAGGCGTTGCGTCGGCTTGCAGGTGGATTCTCAAGGGGGGATGGGAATCCATCATCTTTCCTAGGCAGCGGTGCGGGGGTCATCCTTGGAGACCAGCAGGTCGCTCAATTCCCGTAGGAAGTAGTAGAGAGCTGCGGCCGGTGACCTGTCAATGAGCAATGTTACCTTGGTGCAATTGTTTGCGTATGTCATCGCCAGGACAGGCTCTGGGTAGTCGGGCGGGACTATGGTCAAACCGAAGGAGGGGAGGGGTGATCGGACCTCCTCGTGAATCCGTATGGCGGTGTTGGAGTCCCTGTCTCCGAACGCCAAGATGGCCCGGAAGCGGAAGCATCCCGTCGCGGGTGGCATGCGAGATATGTCGGCCACGTACCTCGGCGCCAAGAGCGGCGGCTTTACTGCCTCTGAATATCCCTAACTTGCTTAGGTGCCGAGTGCCTATCCCCGTGACGTCCGCACCTGTGTCAGGCAGCATACGGATGTGGATGTTGAGAGGTGGCGGAGGGTGATAGGCCGGAAACGTCCCGTTGCGGGGGGCATGTGAGATATGTCGGCCACGTATGTCGGTGCCGAGAGCGGCGGCCGTGAGCAGGTCTTTTATATCCCCGACATGCTTAGGTGCCGAGTGCCTATCCCCATGATGTCCGCACCTGTGTCAGACAGCATATGTATGCGGATGCTGACAGGTGGCGGGGGGGGGGTGATTAGGGCCGTCAGACACCGGGGCGGCAGGTGTCAGCCTTCTTGGGAGAAGGTGCTGGGGTGGGGGGCTAAGGCGGGGGTGCGTGCGTCTGGCGGAGAACCCTTTGACATGCCGAAATGGCGCATGCGTGCAGCTCCTACTTGATGTCCTAGATTGTCACCATCAATGCCTCGTGTGAGCGGCAGTTGGTCGCTACCTCTTGCAGTAACGTAATTGCAGCGAGGGAGCAGAGGCATTGTACCAGTTCCTAGGCTGGGTGGGCGTGGCCTGCGTGAGTCAGCTGGGCTCCGTACAGGGTTGCGTTCGCGGCGGTTAGGGCGAAGGGGTGGGATGAAAGGCCCATTCGTTCGTACCACTACGTGTCCACGAAGGCGCGTCACACTATCGCACGGCATTTTACGGTGCAGCCTGCACACTGTTGCCGGCATTGCACTCACGGTCCAGCATGCACACTGTTGTCGGCACTGCACTCACGGTCCAGCACGTACACTGTTGCCTATGCGTCTGGTTCCCTCAGTGCTTCGTTCACGTACGCGCCACCGATTCACGTATCGTCCTTTGTTTCAGTGTTACAAGTTGCAAGCAATTGCAGGCGATTGCAAGCATCCTACTCACTGCGCCATGTTTTGTTTTCAACTAATTGAAACACGGAGGGGGGGGCGATTGACGCCTTTATTGTGGATTATGCGTACATAGATCGTTATGTGCTCACAGTATGACAGACGGGTATAGACTGACGTGAGGGTAACCGTGTCCTGCTACGCAGAGCGAAAACGATGCCACGTCTAGTATACGTATGAATAAGGCCTTGTCGACCGTAACAAAGAGTCCTTGTACTGGAAGCGTCGCTGCTGGTCGGGGCATGGGACAACACTAAGGGGCCCTGCTAGTATCCTATGGTACATCTTTTTAAAGCACTACACCGCAATGGGAACAAGTTGAAAAAAGAAAATGACATGGTAGATAGATAGGACGAAACAATTTACATACAGATGTCTCAAATCTTGCAATTGCCTAGAAAACAGCCCAATATAGATAAAAAAAATTAGGCTAAGTATGATAGATGGAGAAAATGAGACAGCATCCAATGAAAATAGTTCTTTCTTGTATATTACATGATAAACACACACACACATACACACGCACACACACACACACACACACACACACACACACACACACACACACCGACTCGGTGGCACAGTTGGTAGAGCGCTGAACTGGGAAGTAGAAGTGCTCCCAGTAACCAGTTCGAATCCTGCCCAGGGCCGAAATTATTTCGGTATCGCTGTGCCTCGGGTCGTTACTCTGACTCTCGTGGGCGGGGAGTTGGGTGTGTGTGTGTGTGCAAGGTCATAGCATTACCCATAGATCGGACCTACGAGCTCTGAGCTCTCTTCCAGGAGGGAAATAGCTGTCGATCACGAGTCCAACACGTGATCCAAAGACCAAGTGAATACACACACACACGCACACACACACACACACACACACACACACACACACACACACACACACACACACACACACACACACACACACACACACACACCTTGCTGATGTAGCGGTTAGCTTTGAGGGATCGCCACGACTGAGACTTCATTAACACTTGAAGCCATTACTTGCCTCCTTGATCAAGGTGATAGTGTGTATACTCGTATAAGTGAAGTCGCCGATCTGAACATAGATCGGTCTGTATACAAGCTCAGCTTTCATCCAGGAGGATAATAGCTCTCGACCAGAAAACCAGCACGTGACCCAAAACCACAGTGGATGGCAAACGCTTACACACACAAACGCACACACGCATTAAGCACCTCACGCAATTACTTTTTTAAGTCTGTACGATGTGTGTGTGTGCGCGCGCGCGCGTGTGTGTGTGTGCGCGCGCACGCGTGCGCGTACTTTCTTGCGTGTCTATGTGAGGGCTGTCAGAGTGTGTGTGTGTGTGTGTGTGTGTGTGTGCGTGCGTGTGTGTGTGTATTTATGTTAAACATCGGTCCAGGTGCCTCAACTTTGGGACTCGAAAGTGAAGCCCAAAATACCGCTCGCAAATGCGCGCGTTGGCGTGCGCGTGAGTGTTACAATAAATAGGGATGGGTGCAGCCTTATACTAATATGTTTACTTAGCGTGCTTGCACACAGAACGATAATAAGCACAAAGGCGCGCGCGCGCACACACACACACACACACACACACACACACACACACACACACACACACACACATTTATATAATGGATTTTTACGTGTATGGGATTAAGGCTTAGTTTTTATATTCGAAATTAAGGTTTAAGCTATTTCTATACTTCTGAAACCCAGTGTGCTG
>NC_134791.1:64243051-64273051 GCF_046742065.1 Oratosquilla oratoria
TGTGCACGCTAGACATATAAAGTATTGAATATTCTCTTCAATCCTCTTGCAACATACAACGTGTCCCTAAAATCGTTGTTTGTGTTTGAAAATTCATTACTTAGCACATGCAAAAGTAGAACTATTTTAAAGTGGGGTTTCTTCGGTTGTTATATAACTGCTATCATTCTCAATACATCGATCAAACCGATTTACGATTTCTGAAAACATTATACTTCTCCTCTGTGATTGAATTGGATTGTAGTGCAGACCCAATAAGAAAGGAAATACGAAAAAGAAGGCTAGGATCAAGACAACGACGTGACCAGGACTTTGGATCACCTCAACTTGTCTGTGAAGAAATCGTTTTATCACTGTCGCATATTAAAAGCATAATTAGGGTTTGCCCTTCCTTGCTGAAAATTAGTGTTATTCAAGGTGCTTGGCCTCTAGATCAGGTAATATTCATAATTTTTTTGCAATATTTTTAAACTACTTCATTAGGAAAACTATAAGTTGGGCTTTTGTATGTTATTTATAGCATGTTTTTATTGCATGTGTATATTTGAAGTCAATTTTGTTTAAGAATGTACAAGGATTATAGGGACACACACACATACACACACACACAGACACACGCACACACACACACACACACACACACACACACACACACACACACACACACACACACACACACACATGTGTGTATATATATATATATATATATATATATATATATATATACACTGTATATATATATAGCCTGTGAATAACAAGGATCAAACATATGGATTACTTGAAACAAGACCAATAATTTCAGCCTCTTGGTAGGTCAGTGACCTAGGCTTGGCAGCACTCAGCTCGATGGGCAGGCCATCTGCGATGTTTTTTCGTTAGCCGCTAAGTCACGTGATTGGACACTTTTGTGTATATGCCGCCGTAATTTGTAAGTTGTCTTTGTACTGAAGAGGGTTTCGGCTGGGATCAAAACATGAACGTGATCTTCATATTTTCTATAATTTTTCAGTTTGTGGGATTTGTTTAAATAACAACATATGTAATTATGTTCATGCACAGTATATAATGTATGTGTACTTATGTCCACATGTATGCATATACACAAACATATATACACAGATATACCGTACTCATATACACATATGTATATATACTAACATATATACATCTACACTGAAAAAAACAACTAACATATATATACATGTAATATGTGCATTACTACATATGTACTTATATACATGGTATACATATACATGCATATACATACATATATATATATATATATATATATATATATATATATAAATATTGCATGAGAAATCACATAAACTCGTGATTCTAAATATGCGGAAAAACCACCAAGGAAAAAGAAAAACTGATGACCAAGCGCTTTCGTCTATTCAGACATCCTCAGGGTACATAGAATAGAAAAAGTGCACAAGAATATATACAAAGAGTATGAGGTCAGAGAGGGAACCAGGAAAGGTTGCGAGGATCTAATGTCAACCTGGCCCGTTCGCGGCAGCGGACGTTTGGGCTACTACTTTTTTCACAATAAAATTGTCTAATTTATACATACCATGACTTAAATTTAAGTTATTGACAAATGTATCTTTGATCAGACTGGATTCTATTATATTTCTCGTCAAATATGACTTATCTTTAACAATTTCTTTAGCACCCTCCCAATTTATACAATGATTAAAATCCCTTAGGTGAATAAATAAAGCATTAGAAATTTGCCCACTCTTGACGCTGTACTGATGTTGTTTTAACCTTACTTTTAATTCTTTTCCAGTCTGACCAATATAGCATTTGTCGCAATTTTTACATGGAATTGAATATATACATCCTTCTTCCTTATATGGAGAGTTTTTAATTAAAAGACTTCTAACTGTATTGGAGTTCTTAAATGCCACTTGAATGTTGAAAGTCTTAAGAATATGAGGTAGTTTGACGAAATTCTCGTTGAAAGGCAGTACAAGTAGGTTCTTTACATTAAAAGTTTTACTAGCTTTTTCCTCGTAGAAAGATTTCTTTGCCGATTTATAAGAAATCCCCACGAGGTGCTTAGGATATTTTAATTTTGAAGCTATGTTAGATATTCTTAAGAGTTCATCATCCAAAAACTCCGGACTGCAAATTCTATGGGCTCTCAGAAACATTGATGACAACACTGTCATCTTTGTCCTGCAATGATGAGACGAATAAAAATGTACGTATGAAAGGACATTGGTGGGTTTTCTATAGACATCAAATTTGAAGGACCTTTCCTTTCTGTAAATCATTACATCAAGGAAAGGTAAATGATTATTTTCTTCTATTTCCATGGTAAATTTAATGGAAGGGACCAAGACATTGAGTTTAGTTAAGAACAAAGTAGGATCATCATTTGCAGGCCAAATACATAAGATATCATCAATGTATCTGTACCATGTGACAAAATGGGGGAGAATCTTAGGTAATAATTTAGTTTAAAAAAATTCCATGTAAAGATTGCTAAGAACTGGAGAAAGTGGGTTACCCATAGCCATACCAAACTTTTGCTGGAAAAAATTACCGTCAAATACAAAATATGAGTCAACAATGCATAATTTAATTAATTCAATGATAGTGGTGGTAGGCAGTGGCAACTCATGTTTCTTCAATTCTTCTTCAAGATACAACAATAAATCAAAAACCGGTACACGAGTAAATAACGAAGTAACATCATAACTTATTAACTTAAAATGGTAATTTAAATTTAGGTTGTTAAGCTTATCAACTAAATCTACATTGTTCTTAATGTGGCTACTAGAGATGGAGCCTACAAGAGGACTTAAAATAGACACTAGCCACTTAGATAACTTATAACGGGCAGATCCTATGGAACAAGTAATAGGTCTCACTGGGTTATTAGGCTTGTGAGTTTTGATTAATCCATACATGTATGGCAGAGAAGGTGAAGTGGATGAAAACGCTTTAATCAAGTGGTCATGACCTTTTAAAAGTTGTTTTAATTTTGATCTAAATTTGTTGTTGACGGACTCTAAAGGATTTTTCTTTAACTTAGTGTATGTGTTTTCATCACTCAATAAGGTTTCCATTTTGTCAATGTAATCGTTCTTATTCAATATTACAACACTATTATTTTTATCTGCTTTAGTAACATGCAATTCTTTGTCATTCTTTTTATTGTTGTACTCTTTGAGAAAACGTTTCGGGCAAGTGGGCTGGTTAGAGTTAGACAAAGAATTATACACAAAACCTTTGCAAATATTAATGTCATCACTGGATACATCACCAAATTTTTCCAGATTACAAAAGGCTTTGGCTATACAAACAGGTGGATAGTGTTAGTATAGCCAAAGCCTTTTGTAATCTGGAAAAATTTGGTGATGTATCCAGTGATGACATTAATATTTGCAAAGGTTTTGTATATAATTCTTTGTCTAACTCTAACCAGCCCACTTGCCCGAAACGTTTTCTCAAAGAGTACAACAATTTAAAGAATGACAAAGAATTGCATGTTACTAAAGCAGATAAAAGTAATAGTGTTGTAATATTGAATAAGAACGATTACATTGACAAAATGGAAACCTTATTGAGTGATGAAAACACATACACTAAGTTAAAGAAAAATCCTTTAGAGTCCGTCAACAACAAATTTAGATCAAAATTAGAACAACTTTTAAAAGGTCATGACCACTTGATTAAAGCGTTTTCATCCACTTCACCTTCTCTGCCATACATGTATGGATTAATCAAAACTCACAAGCCTAATAACCCAGTGAGACCTATTACTTGTTCCATAGGATCTGCCCGTTATAAGTTATCTAAGTGGCTAGTGTCTATTTTAAGTCCTCTTGTAGGCTCCATCTCTAGTAGCCACATTAAGAACAATGTAGATTTAGTTGATAAGCTTAACAACCTAAATGTAAATTACCATTTTAAGTTAATACGTTATGATGTTACTTCGTTATTTACTCGTGTACCGGTTTTTGATTTATTGTTGTATCTTGAAGAAGAATTGAAGAAACATGAGTTGCCACTGCCTACCACCACTATCATTGAATTAATTAAATTATGCATTGTTGACTCACATTTTGTATTTGACGGTAATTTTTTCCAGCAAAAGTTTGGTATGGCTTTGGGTAACCCACTTTCTCCAGTTCTTAGCAATCTTTACATGGATTTTTTTGAAACTAAATTATTACCTAAGATTCTCTCCCATTTTGTCACATGGTACAGATACATTGATGATATCTTATGTATTTGGCCTGCAAATGATGATCCTACTTTGTTCTTAACTAAACTCAATGCCTTGGTCCCTTCCATTAAATTTACCATGGAAATAGAAGAAAATAATCATTTACCTTTCCTTGATGTAATGATTTACAGAAAGGAAAGGTCCTTCAAATTTGATGTCTATAGAAAACCCACCAATGTCCTTTCATACGTACATTTTTATTCGTCTCATCATTGCAGGACAAAGATGACAGTGTTGTCATCAATGTTTCTGAGAGCCCATAGAATTTGCAGTCCGGAGTTTTTGGATGATGAACTCTTAAGAATATCTAACATAGCTTCAAAATTAAAATATCCTAAGCACCTCGTGGGGATTTCTTATAAATCGGCAAAGAAATCTTTCTACGAGGAAAAAGCTAGTAAAACTTTTAATGTAAAGAACCTACTTGTACTGCCTTTCAACGAGAATTTCGTCAAACTACCTCATATTCTTAAGACTTTCAACATTCAAGTGGCATTTAAGAACTCCAATACAGTTAGAAGTCTTTTAATTAAAAACTCTCCATATAAGGAAGAAGGATGTATATATTCAATTCCATGTAAAAATTGCGACAAATGCTATATTGGTCAGACTGGAAAAGAATTAAAAGTAAGGTTAAAACAACATCAGTACAGCGTCAAGAGTGGGCAAATTTCTAATGCTTTATTTATTCACCTAAGGGATTTTAATCATTGTATAAATTGGGAGGGTGCTAAAGAAATTGTTAAAGATAAGTCATATTTGACGAGAAATATAATAGAATCCAGTCTGATCAAAGATACATTTGTCAATAACTTAAATTTAAGTCATGGTATGTATAAATTAGACAATTTTATTGTGAAAAAAGTAGTAGCCCAAACGTCCGCTGCCGCGAACGGGTCAGGTTGACATTAGATCCTCGCAATCTTTCCTGGTTCCCTCTCTGACCTCATACTCTTTGTATATATTCTTGTGCACTTTTTCTATTCTATGTACCCTGAGGATGTCTGAATAGACGAAAGCGCTTGGTCATCAGTTTTTCTTTTTCCTTGGTGGTTTTTCCGCATATATATATATATATATATATATATAATATTTATTTGTATGTATATATATGTATACTGTATATATATATATATATGTATTCATACATACATATAACATACATATACCAAGGCTTTTTCCCCCTTACAAGGGGGGTAGCCAAAAAGAAAAAGGCATAAAATTATTCCCACCCATTCCATCCCTGAATATACTCCACACCCCTCCAACCTCCCTCTTATCTTAGCACCTCCTGAATGACGGGTCATCCCTGCACCTTGTCCACTGCCCTGGGTCAGAAGCAGTGTCGCAAGACACAGCACATCCACAGCAAGGCCGCTTCATTAAATCGGCGACCCCCCCTCTCCGTCCCCCCATTGCATAAAATGAGAGGACGGGGAGAAATCCCTTCGGGCTGCGTCAAATTTTGCTCACACATACTACCTCACTCCCCATCCACCCGCCCATGCCACCTCATGCTATCACAACATCATCCATATACAACCATTCTCCATTCACCCCTGTCTTCTGTCCTCTCCCGTCCTTCCTCAACAGAAATTCCCCTCCTCCCCAAAGCCCCCTTCACCCCATCCATCCACCTCATCCTATGACGTCCCCTCATGTTCACTCCCTCCACATCTGCCTTCCACACCTCTTTTACTAGTCTTTCTTCACTCATTCTTTCCATGTGTCCAAACCATCCTAATATTCTTTCATCAACCCTATCTCCCATCTTCTTTTCCACCCCTGTTCTCCTCCTCACCTCCTCATTTCTCACTCTATCTAGCCTAGTAACCCCCATCATACTTCTCAGACACCTCATCTCAAACAGATTCAAACTCCTTCTCTCTTCTTCTCTTATGTTCCATGTTTCTGCCCCATACAGTGTTGTTGGCACAATGACTCCTTCATACAGTCTCCTCTTCGCATCCATTCCCAAATGTCTATTCCTCATTAGGAAAAGGTTTTCAATATTAGGTTTTCTATTAAATATCACAGCATACTCGGCGTTGGTGATATTTTTCTTTAGATTTTCTACTCTTCTAGCTATTTTCCTCTCTGAATAAGGTAGATAATACACAGTATTCCCGAACTAGTCCATGACTGTTTGGATATAAAACTAACACATTACGACGTTTTGCCTATACATTAGGCATTTTCTGGTAAGTTTGTAAGGACAGGAATTTTGAAGGGATATTATTTTTGGAATTTCGTTTTATTTATCTATATATTTGAGTGTTGACTTGAGAGACTGGGTAGTATGGACGTCGTGACGGTTTTATTCAACCAAGAAGCAAAGTAGAAAATAGAGCCTTAATAGATCATGGATTTATTTTGTTCTGTGTCTACCCATCAAGATGTGTTGGCAAAGAACCTTACTATAATCATTGAAGAAAAACATACAATAGGAGGTAGCTACAAATATATTTCAACTGATTTTGGTTCAACTAATCTTGGAGCCGACTTTAGAATGTTCTCGAACATAGCGGGCGCACCGTAGCTCCGCACACCCGTGACGTCACTGACACGTTCGGACAGAGGCGTAAACTAGGATCATTAATTTTAAGAGTAATAGGAAAAATTCCCAATTTTCAGTTCAGGATTCCACTAGAGAAATAGTTTAGGGAGAGATTGTAGCAGCTAGGGGCTGTGTTGAGAAGCGAAATGAAGTTTTACGAAATAATACAACAGGGGAGGTTAGTAGTTTACCCATAGATACGAACACATAGCCGTCTCGTTTTTTTTGTGCGCAGCTAAAATTTTAGTTTGATGCCAAAAACTATCCCGATAACAGGTATGTGTACACTCTGTAAGATTAATGAAAATAAATGTCAATATGTGAGTTAAATGATATAGTGCAGATATAGTAGGTAGATAGTTATTATTATTAAGTTTTGAGTTTGATGCCAAAAACTATCCCGATAACGGGGTTTAAGGGAGTGTACTCCACAAACACTTTGCGTGAAAGGAGTTAGACGGCGTCACGCATATATACATTAGCTATGAGAGTGTAATCCTCAGAGTACAATTCTGTCTGTGATCGTTCTCTAATAAGAATACGGGGTTGAAGGTAGACACAATATTGTAAGTAGACTTATACAGTGACCGGAAGGTTGGAGCGTAAATAACTACGTTTTTCCACGTGCCTGTGACCTTACTTATGATGCCCATAAGCAAAAAAAAACTCTGTCATTTAATATCTCGCATACCCATATATTTTTCACACTGTAAGGATCAATAGATTGTCTAGTTGGAGAAAACCACAATATACTTTTGTATTTTCTTACTATATTTTTGCTTCAGTGTAATAATTAACACATAGAAAACCTTCACTTATATTCTTTTACTACCCCACTTGGGCATAGGCCTTTTCGCTACCCAGAGCCAACCCCGAACGACCTGAGGAAAGGGGACGGAGTCAGACGTGAATAACAAGGAGCAGTTTCCATTTGTGGTCAGATATATCCATATAGACGATTGGGTGGTGGCAGCGTATACCTTTAAATAATCAAGCTTGATTTCTTATTTCCCAAATCGTCCTTATGTGGGTATCTCTGATCACTCCCATTGGAGGTGCTCTTGGTTAAACACTAATCAATCGACGGCACCACAAGTTCATGCATGTTTATAAGTATTACAAATGGTAACATTAGGAGAGAGTCCAAGAGTGTTTAGGACGCGTCATCGTCTTCTCGGCGCAATGTGGGGTTCCCCAGAGAGCTTCAAAGTCCCACACATATTCTATTGGATATTAATTAATTATCTGCATATGGTTTCTAATTAATACTGCCTCCATGAATTTAAGTTTTCTTTTGTCATTATTCTTCGATTATTATTACTGTGTTTGTGTTCAGTTGATCCCATATGTTGGTGGTACGTTTTTCTGATGTGTGATTTTATTGCTCCGTTTTGCATGTGGTATGTAAGTCTTTGAGATAATGTTTGTGTTGTGTGACCAATGTATTCCTCATTACAAAGCGCTCAGTCTTTGATTAACTTACACGAATACTTATACACAACATTACTTTGTTTTAGTTTGTTGTTGCTGCCATATAGTCCATCATCACTAGAGACGAAGTTCTAGGATTGCATGTTATCGTGGCAAAGTAGCATGCAGTTAATACTTTAGGCTCTATATGGGGCGCCCGTACGGACCAGGGTCACACATCATTTTGCCTGTGATAGAGGAGGACTCTGTTTACAGAGAAATGATGACACTTTTATTATACTGCGACTGTCCCTCCGTTATGCTGTCCCCCAACCCCTTATTACTGTCCTGTACCATTTCTCTGAATATTCATTTCATTTTTTCGCCCGCACTGTGGTGGGGGATAGAATGCTGCTACCAAGCCGTCTTCCTACTTGAATCGTTAGAGGCGAGAAAAACGGGACGGGGATTAGGACTAGGCATCCTCCCTGTAGCCCCATAGGGGACATTCCTAAAAAAAGTAAAGGCATAAGAGGGTCAAGGAGGAGACCCTAAGGTTTGGGTCTTTTAATGTGCATGGATGTAGTACAGATGAGAGTAAAAGGGAAGAGGTAGGCAGTATCTTTGTGAGAAGAAAGATGGATGTGTTGGCTTTGAGTGAATCTATGTTGAGAGGGAGGAGCAAGTGTGAATTTGGGAGTGTAGTTGGGAGGATCTCAGGTGTGAAGAAAGGGCGAGGGAGAGAAGGGGTGGCTATACTAGTAAGTGAAGAGATAGGTAAACGTGTAGTGGAGTGGAAGGAGGTTTCTTCAAGGTTAATGTGGATGAAGGTGAAACTGGGAAAGGAGATGTGGGTTTTTGTAAGTGCATATGGGCCTGATAGTGAGAAGAGTGTAGAAGAAAGGGAGGCTTTTTGGATAGATTTAAATGAGTGCATAGAGGGATTAGGGAGAAATGTCAATGTAGTAATATTGGGAGACCTTAATGCTAGGGTAGGAAATGAACCAATAAACGGAGTGGTTGGGAAATGTGGAGTTCCAGGAAAGAATCGTAGTGGAGAGTTGATGGTGGAGATGTGTCTAGAAAGAGAGTTGATGATAGCAAATACAGTGTTTAGGAAGAAAATCAAGCATAAGTACACATAGGAGAGGGTGGTGGATGGAAAGGTGGTAGATAGAGCGTTAATGGACTATGTAGTGTTAGATAGGAGTACAATGGGAAGAGTTAAAGATGTACATGTTCTAAGGGGAGAGAGTGGGGGAATATCAGATCATTTTCTGGTGGAAGGTAAGTTGAGAGTGGAGGATAGATGGAGAAAGAGGAAAAGGACAAAAGGTAGGGAGGTGCTTAAAGTGAACTGCTTAAATGAGAAAGAAAAGGAGAAGGAGTACAAGAAGAAGCTGAGAGAGGAGTGGGAGGGAGTGAAGGATAGAGTAGAACTAGGAGTGGAGGAGGAATGGGGATGGTTCAAGGAGGGAGTCACAAGGTGTGCAAAGATAGTGTGTGGAACAAGGAGGACGGGAGGAAATAGAAGGAAGGGTAGTGAGTGGTGGGATGAGGAAGCAAAGAAGGTTGTAGAAGAGAAGAAGCAAGCTTTCACAAATTGGTTACAAAATAGGACAAGGGAATCATATGAGAGGTACAAAATAAAGAGAGAAATAAAGCATAAGAGAAAAGAGGCAAAGAGGAGAGTAGATGTGAAATGGGAGTAAAAGTATGACAGAAAATTTTGAAAGTAATAAAAATCAAATAGAGAAGAAAATGTAAAAGATGCTGATGGAGAGATGATAATGGAAGAAAAGGCAGTGAGAGGAAGATGGGCAGAGTATTTTAGGGAGTTGCTAAATGTGAAGGAGGATAGGGAGGGAAAGGTAGTTGTAGTGGGAAGCGCTAAGAAAATGAGAGGGATGAGTGAGAAAAATGGAGGAGAAATAAGGAAAAATGAAGTGAAGGCAGCTGTTAAGATGATGAGACCAGGTAAGGCACCTGGGTTAGATGGATGCATGCAGAATGTCTGAAAAAGGAGGTAAAGTGATGGTGGACTGGCTGGTGAGCTTATTTAATGTTTGTTTAAGAGAGGGTAGATTGCCGGAGGACTGGAGGAGTGCCTGTATAGTTCCACTATACAAGGGAAAAGGGGACAAGTGTGAGTGTAGTAGTTTCAGAGGGATTAGCTTGTTAAGTGTAGGTGGGAAAGCTTATGGAAGGGTCTTGATTAAGAGGATTAGGAGAGGAACAGAGGGAGTAATTGGTGAACAGTGTGGGTTTAGGACAGGTAGAGGTTGCATAGATCAGATTTTTGTGGTAGGACAGATATGTGAGAAAGCCATATGAAAAAGTAAGGATTATTTGGGGGCTTTTATGGATGTGGAAAAGGCTTATCACAGCGTAGACATGAAGGCGCTGTGAGAGGTATTGCACATTTAAGGGATAGGAGGAAAGCTTTTATGAGCTGTCAAGAGTTTTTACGAGAGTAGTAGAGCGTGTGTCAGTATTAGAAATGGAGAGAGTGAGTGGTTTGAGGTAAAGTTGGGACTCCGTCAGAGATGTGTTATGTCACCTTGCCTGTTCAATTTACACATGGATGGGGTGATGCGAGAAGTAAATGCAAAGGTGGTGGGTCAGGGATTGGAGATGGTTTAAAAAAAAATAGAGAAAAGTGGGAGATAAGGCAATTGTTGTTTACGGACGACACTGCGCTTGTAGCAGGATCAGAAGAAGGATTGAGGAAGCTAGTGACAGAGTTTGGGAATGTGTGTGAAAGAAGGAAGTTGAAGATAAATATGGGTAAAAGTAAGGTGATGAGATGTACAAGGGGTGAAAGTGGCAGCAGACTGGAAGTGGATATTAAGGGAGAGAGACTGGAGAAAGTGGATAGTTTCAGATACTTGCACGAAGAGGGGGGGTCGCCGATTTAATGAAGCGACCTTGCTGTAGATGCGTTGTGTCTTGCGACACTGCTTCTCAACCAGGGTGGTGGACAGGATGCAGGGATGACTTGTCATCCAGGAGGTGCCAAGATGAGAGGGAGGGAAGAATGTGGAGGGGAGTGGACTGTGATAGGGATGGAATGGGTGGGTGTGGTTTTTATGCCTTTGTTTTTTGCCTACTTCCCTTATAAGAGAAAAAAAAGACTTTGGTATATGTATATGTATGTATGTTTATCCTCTTGTTTTTTTGGGTTTACAATTCATAAGTGTTATACCTTTTAATACCTTTTCATCTTTTCTATAGGCAGAAGACATTGTGTTTTGGTAATTATGTTTACATTATTTGTCATGCTATCTTCTTTACTTGTGTTGGTGTGGGTTTTCTCCATATTATTCTTGCTTTTTTTTATCAATATCTTTCATTACAAAGACATTAGTTAGATTTTGCTTAACTCTATTTAATTCTTTGTGGAGAAGGAGCAAATTAGAACATATTTCGATTTTATATTTTGAAGGGCATTCACTCAAGCCATTTAAACATCTTCCTGAGTTACTGTTTTCTATAAACGATTGTGGTGAATTCTTCCTCCAAAGCATCTACCCACAAATCTAAAAATGGTATTCTATCATCAACGCCCCTCTACAAGTTGAATCGTAGGCAGGAGTTGTCGTCTATCTTCTTAAGTTGTTCGAGTTGTTCCTCTCCTTCTGTATCCACGAAAATGTCGTCTACATATCTAAGATACATTATTGGTTTCTGATTTAAAGTATCAAGGACGTAGTTCTCAATATGGCACATGTGTGCTTGGGCAAATAAAATGGCTATGCTTCTTCAGTACAAATCCGTAGCATTTTCTCGAGGACGACACGAGGTATCTTAGGTGAGGCAAACTATCCACCCATCCATTTAACTATCTATCTATCTATATATATATATGTATATATATATATGTATATATATGTATATATATATGTATATATATACATGTATATATGTATATATATATGTATATATATATGTATATATATATATATATATATATATATATGCAGAGAAGCCACAAGGAAAATACCAGAAAATAGACTAAGTGTTGTCGTCCATTTAGACGAAAGCGCTCGGTCTGTTTTCTGTTATTGTCCTTGTGGCTTTCTTGCGTAACTAGAATCACACGGCCAAGTAATTTTTCTGCATATATATATATATATATATATATATATATATATATATATATATATATATATATATACATGCAGAAAAAATCACTTGGACACGTGATTCTAGTTATGCAGAAAAAAAAACAAGGACAATAACAGAAAATAGATCGATTGCTTTCGTCTATTTGCACATTTTCAAGGTACAGGAAAAATGTCTAAATAGACGAAAGCGCTTGGTTTATTTTCTGTTATTTTCCTTGTGGTTTTCCTGCATGTATGTGTATATACATGTATACACACAAATTTAACATATTAAAGATATGGAAATGCATATTAATCTAAAGTCTTGCATACGTGTGCGCACAGTATGTTATCGATTAATTCCATAATGCACATATATATCATCATCAATGGGACACGTCACCTCACTCGCACGACGATACCGTTATACACGGTTTGCCAGAGCAAGTCCTCATGCAGCCACCCTTCCCTCTTGCGAGGATCGATGGACTTGCTCCACTTATGTATTCTTTGGGGGTCCCCTTCGTTTCCTCCATCCACCAAGGAATGTAGAAATGACTCTGTAAGGACCCATTTTCCTTAAATTTTCACGTCATTTGATTCAAAAATCTTGCTTTGTTGCTTTCGTCCGGGTGAAATAACAAATCGCTCGTAGAAGGCCGATGTGGAAAGAACAGGACGAAGAACATCAACCCAGTTACTGATGTGAGGGAAGTGTCTTGAAAATCCGTTTTGAAAAAAAAAGACATAGACATTTCGTGAGTCTTCCCTTGGAAGGAAGGAAGGAAGGAAGGAATGAAAGCTAAAGGGTTATGGGTTTTTCTGTCGTATGTACAGGTGATGAGATGTACAGGTGATGAGATGTACAAGGGGTGAAAGTGGCAGTAGACTGGAAGTGAACATTAAGGGAGAGCGACTGGAGGAAGTGGATAGTTTTAGATACTTGGGTGCAAGTGTAGCAGGAAAAGGTGGAGTGAAGGTGGAGGTAGAATGTAGATTGAGAGAAGCGAGTAAATGCCTTGGTAGATTGAAGAGTGTAATGAGGAATAGACATTTGGGAATGGATGCGAAGAGGAGACTGTATGAAGGAGTGATTGTGCCAACAGCACTGTATGGGGCAGAAACGTGGAACATAAGAGAAGAAGAGAGAAGGAGTTTGAATGTGTTTGAGATGAGGTGTCTGAGAAGTATGGTGGGGGTTACTAGGCTGGATAGAGTGAGAAATGAGGAGGTGAGAAGGAGAACAGGGGTGAAAAAGGAGCTGGGAGATAGGGTTGATGAAAGAATATTAGGATGGTTTGGACACATGGAAAGAATGAGTGAAGAAAGACTAGTAAAAGAGGTATGGAAGGCAGATGTGGAGGGAGTGAACATGAGGGGACGTCCTAGGATGAGGTGGATGGATGGGGTGAAGGGGGCTTTGGGGAAGAGGGGAATGTCTGTTGAGGAAGGAAGGGAGAGGACGGAAGACAGAGGTGAGTGGAGAATGGTTGTATATGGATGATGATGTGATTGCATGAGGAGGAATGGGCGGGGGGTGGGGGGTGAGGTAGTATGTGTGAGCAAATTTTGACGCAGCCCGAAGGGATTTCTCCCCGTCCTCTCCTTATATGCAAGGGGGGACGGAGAGGGGGGATCGCCGATTAAATGAAGCGGCCTTGCTGTGGATGTGCTGTGTCTGGCGACACTGCTTCTGACCCAGGGCGGTGGGCAAGGTGCAGGGATGACCCGTCATCCAGGAGGTGCTCAGATGAGAGGGAGGGTGGGAGGGGTGTGGAGTGTATTTAGGGATGAAATGGGTGGGAGTGTTTTTATGCCTTTCCCTTTTTGGCTACCTCCCTTGAAAGGGGGAAAAGGCCTTGGTATATGTATGTATGTACAGCCACCTCGCATTTGCAGGTAACGGCTAATTGTGTGAAAATAGAATAAAGTAAATAAATAAAACGGACAATTGACATTATGTAGTGAATGTTTTGGATTAGAATATTTAAACAGTTTACATTTGTCACTAATTTGAATTGAAAATAATTATACATAGTTAAACCAACCTACCCCTTCCATGCTGTCTTTGGATTTACTCATTCCAAATGTAAATAGTAATTCCAGTAATAAATGACAATACAGCTGCCACCTATAAGTATATTGTAAGCGTTATTCCTTATGTAATTCTGATTTTTATATATTTTCATGGGCACACCTGGTTTTGTACCTTGATACGCTCCCCAGTTCTTATTTTGTTGGAGTAACTTAAGTAGCACAAAAGTCAACGAACAAATGAAGAAGACGTTGATTGAATTCTCAGAATTTCTTCCCCACCTAACGAAGGGTAAACACGTAGTCGATTGCTTACCTTGATTGTTGAACTCGGTTCTTTTTCAGAAGGAGTTCGTCTATACAGCATTGCTGGAAGCAATATCAATACATTTTGTTCGATAATAATACTTCCTTGTTAGTCTGCTTAATATAGACTCGTTGTAACTTAAGACACAATAATCAGTCCGGGGTGGTGAGCAAAAGTCACTCTTATCGCATAGCCTTCAGAGCACATAAAGATCTTTGCACAGGTAATTGTGTGATCACGGGTTCATAAACCGTGATTATGAACCATGTATGTATCAGGGACGCAAAAATAGGAATGATTTAAAAGATCTGACATAGCCTTATGGTTCTGATAGCGTACCGCACTGTATAGATATCATTATAATAAACGCCATTGTTTTATTCAGTTGAGGGAAGGCGTCAGGTTTGAAGAGGCCTCGGCCCATTGATGTCGTCTTTAGTTCGGGATTGTCCTTCTCAACTGAAGAACATTGTTTGATGTCTGAGCAAAAAAAATTATATATTACTTATTCGGTGACGATAACAAGCACTTATGTTTTATGGAGACGTCTTAGAGGTGGCAAAGAAAAAAATTAAGGAAAGCAGGAGAAAAGAATGCAAGAAGTAACCAGCATTTGTCTTTAAGTTGAAATTTTCCAAGTATAAAAGAATGCTGCGCGTCTCTGGTCCGTAGGGGTGTCACTGAAATCCCTTATATATTGAATGCATTAAACTAACACAGTCATACGGGACAACATACTGTATATTTAGGGCAATGTGGTGTGTTAGGGGCTGGTTACACCTTCATTTGAAATAATCTCTCAAACGGAAAGGATGTCTTTTTCACTTTATTCCTTGAATTATGAACATACACCGTTTCGGCAAACCAGAGTATGTCAATTATTTATGTATTTTTTCCTCTGGGACTTTTTTCAGCTGTATTAATTTGATATAATTTTGGGTTCATCAAAGTGATCATTTTACTATGTGTTCTGGGATGGTTAAAAATTCAGATTCTACAGTGACTCCTTTCAACTGCACTACTACTCTGTTAATTGCTCTGGATTGTAATAACGTCGACTTTATTACGCCATCTTTCACAATTGATAAACTTCATTTAAAGTTGCTGAATTCTGAGTAATTTCTGGGACTTCTTGAACACCTGAGTTGGGTTCCTTATATGAGAATTTGTTTCTATTTGTTTTCTCTGTTCTTGGCAAGATCGCTATGCCCCGCCACCACCCAATCTAGCATTGTTATCTTCCCTATCTATCTGAATAGATTTTCTTATCACAGATACTGGATTTAAGTCTGGTTGATTTAAAAATGGGATTAACTGTGATTTCACTAAGATCCCTAACTCAGTAGGACATATGATCATGCCCTCTTTTCTCATACTGTTGTTGCAAATCCTATCAATAAATGTCCTGGGAAAACAGTAGATCAATCTAGACGGAGAGAATAAATCCAACAAACACAATTTTGTCTCAACGCCTCCAAACTCAGTGTAGATCGCAAACAGAAATCTACATTCTGGTGGTGAAGCGTTGGCTACGAAGCAACAACTCTACCATTCCTCCAAAGCAATAACTCTACATTCTGGCGACAGAGGCTACGGATTAGCGGATTCCACGTGCTAAAATACATCAGAGGCCTACACTCCAGTCGAACATAGCCACTTTCCAACTCTACGCTCTTCGCTGCATCGCCAAGTAACACTTACGGGCCAACGCTCCAACTATCTTCGTCCAACATCTCCCATGAGGCAACCCCTCTTCAATGCATTGCTAAGCATCTTACTTTGAGCCGCCAACGCTCCTCATCCATCATCTACTACGAGTCAACGCTTGCATTAATAGTTCCACTAACAGGTCAATATCGGAATCACCTCATTTTGCCCTCTTTGGCTTGGGCAAAAGGATCCCATATGACCTTGTTTCAGCATTACCTCCCATTTACAATTTCATTGATTATGTCAAGGTCAAAATAGCAAATTTCAACAATATTTTTAAAATAGTTCATCTGATAAAGGACGAAATGGTCCGTCTGCATAACAAATCAACCAAAGCTCGTACCTTTGAACTTGGAGATATTGTTTACACCCTCTACCACACACCCCACCTTGAAGCTCTCACCTAAATTCTCTGGACCCTATCGTATCATTGGACATGACTCAAAGAACAAAGTCAAAGCACTCAGGTTGCATGATCTTACAGAGACGTATTGTACAAAGATTATATCAAAATAGTTGCCCATGGCCTCGACATAGAGACTGTTCCTTCACCAGTTCATAATAACCCTGCAATAGAGGATTATCACCAGTCCTCTCCACTGCTTCTATCCCCCTCCCTCGTTGCAACCTTTGCAGTCGAACGACAGTTTCATAAGAGTACATTTTGCCTAGGTGAACGGAAATAATATATACTTCCACATAGTCATAAAATTGAGTAAATTTTATTTTAATCATTATCATATCCCGATAGCACTATTGTTCCAACACTCTTTTTATTTATTTTCATGCCAAACTTCTTGTATTACTTCTTATCTTCCTTAAGCCTTAACCTCACAATGGTCAGTGAGTGATAGCTGAGCCGAGCATCTTTTGGAAGATGAAGGGAATATTCAATCCTTTAGCTGTCTAGCTTGCGCATACACGCATTAACTACAAGAGGTAACGTCCAACGTCTCCAAAAAAAACCCCGCGGGTCCACCTATCGTGTTTGACCTTACAGCGGTCATTTAGGCCGAGCGCGTTTGATCGCACCTCTGGCAATTGGGCCGAGTATCCAGACATCTGCGTCTGACATTGCCAACAACCAAAAGTCATCATACGACCAATATATTTCTAATGTGTTCCCATTGTAAATAAATCACCCCTGCATAAATACTGAGTGTCTATACTCAATTTATGTATTGTACATTGTAGAAGTAAAGTAGACGTAGATCGTAGAGAATAAATTGTATATAGAACTCTGTTTTGGCAACAACCACCATGTGTATGTTAAAAGCACCATTGGCAACCCCCAGAGTTTTCCTCGGGGAATGTTCTGAGTTGTAGATCAGTCTAGATCAGTGATTCTTAACCTTTTTTAGCCATGCCCCACCTAATCACCTTTAAAAAATCCTGATGTCCCCCACGTTTTGATATACAGTTCTTATCATTTGAAAAATAAACTCCCCTTCAGCTGAAAAAGCATAAAACCTTGGTTTAAAACCACTTCAAAAGAACAACGCATCAATAAAAAATAAAAGACAAAACAAAAGACAGGTTATTAAAATAAAAAAAAGACTTCCTCATTTGCCCTCAATTGCCCCCCCCCCCCCCCCTGAATATTTTAATTGCGCACCTGTGGGGCGTATGCCCCACGTTGAGAAACACTGGTCTAGACGGAGATCATATATTAGTCAACACAACTTCGTTTGTCTCAACGCCCTCACAGTCAATGTAGATCACAAACACAAATCTACATTAAAGGTTTGCATCTAGTTCCCCCCCCCGCTCCTTTTCTTTTCTTTCTTACAAGGAGAGAGAATGAGAGAATTGGTTTACATGTTTTAAGTGGATGTTGTATGATTTGTTTCTTATATTTGGTAAAGATTTCATGTCTCGACGCTGTACCATTTCCAGTCTGACAATGTCTTTAATGAGATTTGGGGACCATTTCGAAACAACATATTCCAGGTGTGGGGGGCCAGTGATTTTTATAATTGGTTGATGATAACTCGAGATTTTGAAGTAAAAAAAAATATCGCTACCAATCTCATTATCCTGTATGTTTTCTCTGAAGCAGATATACAATGCTTGATGTTTTGAAGTCATTACTAATAATCAGCATATAGGAAATAGCATATGACTTTCACTTAGATGAAGATTTACCTTGTATGACTTTGCTAGGTCAGACTGAAGTTCACGATTTATTTCTATTTTCATAAAATTTTATTTTCCTTTGTTTTCTTACTTGATTTCATTGTATTCATTCTTTATTCTATTTATTTATTTCATTTATATATTTATTTAATTTTGAGAGAGAGATAGAGAGAAAGAGAGGAGAGAGCGACCATTCGAAAACGGTCGCTGATAAGTCGATGTTTACAGATGTAATCATGAAAGTAATTGCATATGGGACCGTATAACTTTTACCTTCATAGGATTTTCACTATCAAGTCCCGCTGAACTCATTGCTACTGGTCAAAATTTGCTGTGCCTGGCATCATTTGTTTGATTCTTTGTTTGATTTTGAAAATCAGGTTTCCTCACAAATACTGTTGACAAAAAATCTCTTTCCTGATTGAAGCAAAAATATACTTATCTGTATTGTGATACTTTCGAGAGCTTGGTGGCCAAGCAAATAAAGGCACCAGCGTCTGTAGGCGGGGAGCCTGATGGGTGGCGGTTGGAGTCCCGCAGAGAGAGGCAACGCGTGACGACAATAAGGCCTTATGATCTCAAGGCCTCGAACTCTGACAAGTGCATCCATTTCTTAACTATCTCGTACAGGGTATAATGCCTGAAAAAAAGAGAAAAAATGCTTTAAGCTTTACTCTGTCCACTAGTAGTTTATTCGCATCATGGTGTTGATATTTGATATGGTGAGAAACTGCGTTACGGAAATATGATAATCCCCAAAACTTGCTTCGATACAACAGAGGAATGAATCCCGGACAAGTCACCAAATTATTTACTCGTATTACGAATGCTCGTTTGTCAGAGACAGTACAAACACTAGTTTTCTTAATTATAGGCACTGCTAAACAACATTTTATAAAAAAGATATATGATAAATAAGATAAAATAAAATAAAATAAGATATAAACAGAGCTGGAAGCGTTCTTAGGTGCGTTCCGCTTTAATTTGGCCGCGGTTAGCGCTCCCAAACTATTAAAGCTATATAGGTGCGGGTGTAGTATGTGGCCTACCTCTTGGATGTGCCCTACGAAATTTTCCTTTGGTATAGTATTTGGCCTAAAGGGCTTTTATTTCGGTATGAACCTGTCTCTTAAGCTTTAATAGTTCGGGAGCGCTAACCGCGGCCAAACTGAAGCGGAACGCACCAAGGAACGCGCCCAACTCTGTATATAAAATCAATCGGTAAATGAATAAATAAAAATGCATAACAAATCAGGATTCTGGCCCGTAATCAATGATCTAGTAAGGTTTTGTAAGCACAGACCGTAATCATGCTAAATATTCATAACATTTAAATAACCGATCTCACGGAGGATTGAACATTGTATAAATCAGTGCCCAATACTACCTCACATACACAATGAAACAGACTATCCAAATATGTTGTTATTGAATATATATATATATATATATATATATATATATACAGTATATACATATATATATAATATAAATATATATATATATGTTTATATATATATGTTTATATATATATATATATATATATATATATATATATATATATATATACAAGTATACATCGTATGGTTAAGACGCAAACTGTGTGCACAAGGACGGATGATGGATGATACGGGAAGGACGAGGCTTTAGTTCTGTTTGTGCTTGTATTCTCGTGGACACAGACTCCTTGTTAACAACCCGTTCGGTGTTTTGATGAGCTTCATAGAATGTGAATACATGACGTGGGGGCCGAATCTTTTTCACGCAAGCCACTGGGCAATGGCGTTTTTTCGATTTTTTTCTTCGTTGATCGCATCCGCGTGGTGCCTGGTTTCCATAGCAATGGGATTGGTACATGGCGTCTATGTGTCCCGTTCTGGACGCCAAGTCGTCGCCTTGGGCGGAACCCTAACAAGTTTGCGCCTTACGTGTGTTGTCCGTTTGCACGAGTCGCTCTCTCTCTCTATTTCACTCTCTCTCTCTCTCTCTCTCTCTCTCTCTCTCTCTCTCTCTCTCTCTCTCTCTCTCTCTCTCTCTCTCTCTGTGTGTGTGTGTGTGTGTGTGTGTGTGTGTGTTTGTGTGTGTGTTTTGGTTAGTGATTGGACAGGTTCGCAGGGCATCCAGTGGATATTTGGTGAGTGGTAGTCTTTAATCACATCTTGGCTTGAAACGAGTGTGGCAGTGGTTATGGTGGTTATGATGGTGGTTGTTTGTAATCTTCAGAGGAGGTAAAGGTTATGTCCAGGTCCACAGACATAGTGGCACATGTCGAGCTTCATCAGCGGTAGTGATGGTGGTGATGGTGGATACGGTGGTGATAGTGGTGGTGGTTGAATAAGGATAAGAGAAGGAGGAGGAGGAGGGGGAGGAAGAGGAAGAGGGCAAGTTAATCAGGGAAAAAAAGTGACAGAATATAGCCACTCCCTTTTTTCTCCTCTGTGTGGATCAATCATAACAAACTCTCATGCATACACCCGACCCATCTCCACTCGTAACCTTGGCTTTGACCCATTTCTGGCCATCTATTCAAGGTATTACACTTACACAATTTCTTAAACTACAATGGCAAAACATGCGTACAGTAGAGTTTTTCGTTCATAACGAGGGCAAATGTTGAAACAATGGAATGAATAATTACATAAATAGAAAAGAAGCAAATGAATCCCCATACGAACGGGTAAGCCAAAAAAAAAAAAAACTCAGTTGGCATATATTACAACATAATTTTATGTGTTTATCCAATTGAATTTTAAATTTTTGAACTGCACTACATTCCATCGACTGTGTACAAAGTTTATTCCGTTCATCGACTACGTGGATAGCGAAGTTAATTCTTCCTGCTTCTTATACCTTGAGACCAATTTTCTTCATCTGTTTAGTATTCATATTTATAACTTTCACTTAGAATTTTGAAGATGTACCATGTCTTCCTGGGTCTCCTTTTTTTTTTTTCTTTTTTCTTAAATAATTTATGTTTTCATATGGTTTGTTTTTTTATATTTGGTCTCGGTTTTGTAGCTCATCTCTATCAAATCTGTCTGTGTCTTTAGTGAGAGTTGGGATAATTCAGAAAGCTTATTTCAAATGTGGGTGGAATAATGAAAAACTCGTTGGTTGGTGTAAGTTGGACTTTTGGTTATATGCAGGGCGATCATCTGGGAAACGAGTCCCGTGATCATAGGTCATTAACTGACTCGATGACAAGGCACGTTACCCTCTTTATATCGAAGCCATGTACCATAAATTACCTCCAATGATGTCTTGCCATCCTCTGTAGAAGCGTAACGCAGATTACGCTTAGAATGGGAGTTCAAAGTCTTAGTGAGGGAACAAGTCTCGCATCCATACAAGAAGACATGGAGCCGAAGGGGTCTTGAGGCTGCGTACTGTACCTTGAGTTCTGCACGGATTCCCGCGGCGCAAGATTTTCAAGCCGAAACTGTACTTGTTAGAGCTGTAAGAGGGGGTTTACACGGTCTAACGGTTCGTCGAACGCGGTTCGACAGACACGTTCGACAACCAAATACCCCGTGCACACGTTCGCACATCACTTTAAACACGTGTCTGTCGAACCGCGTTCGACGAACCGTTAGACCGTGTAAACCCCCTCTAAGGAATGGGAATGACAGAACTTGAAGTAAAAGGATTGCGGAAAGAAGAAAACCTTAGGTGTACAATAGCATTGTTTTGGGGAACTTAAGCTGTACCGGGTAAAAACAATCGTGATGATGATGTGGTTTAAACGTGGCGAACTCACCCTATCAGGAGGTTACTCGTAGGACGATGTCCCTTACAAAGGACTTCGTAGCATGGCGGCAATGCTCGAAAAGTCGTAATTCGAGGAACTCTTTACTTAGTAAGTGTGGGAGGGAATTGATAGGGGGAGAATGTTATACAAGCCGGAGTCATAATCGGTTATAACAACAGGCTGAGTAATATTTCCCTCATCAGTATAGACTGCTCATTCAGCCAGTTAAAGGTTCAAAGGTGTTGATATATTTTTGATACACACTCTAAACAACGATATATAAGTCAATGGAAGGATTCATAATTAAAGGAAATCCCAATGAATCTAGAGCCTATTCAAGCTTATATTCAGCTTCCTATCAGTAAGATAAAAACAATCGGCACGGCCGTGAATAGGATTCATAAAATTTTATGAGCCTTGAATAGCTGAGGCTTTTCATCATATTAGCGCACTGAATGGTAATACAATAAACACCAGACGGATTTATACAGCCTAAGAGAGGCCCATAGACATAATTTGAATACGATCTTTTGATATTTGCTGAAGATAAAATTGTTGCAGAATGTTATGTTGGTGAGAACATATCATTAGTGATGGAACGAGAACCTGGACGTAGGCGGAGGCGTCATTCTGTGTCCAGCCGAGTTGGAATAAACAAACTCTGTGAACTTTATATTCGTTTGAGTTGTTTGTTTCGGGCCGTGAATAATGAGTTTGGAACACGGACTGGATTTTCATATGAAACTTTGTGAATTTGTCTCCATAATCCTGTGCGATTCGGACACTTGAGCTTCATTCGCGCGCGGCGAGCGCTCACGTTGTATGAGAGAGAGAGATAGATAAAGAGAAAGAGATGGAGAGACAGAGAGAGAGGGGATGAATTGAGTATAATGAGTGAATTGGGTATAATGCATGCTTATATATCTTTAGTGGTGCATATTTCCTCTTTCTTTGTCTACCTGTCTGTAGACGACAGACATGAAAGGCCTTCTAGGATCTTCTGATAGAGTATGTCCTCGGGCGGTTGGATCCAACTTCGTAGGACGAAGTTTCAGACTTCTCATTTTGTTTTCCTCAATTTCGTGGGTGTCAGACGCCCTCAACACATCTCATTCCCCGGTAAAGGACAGAGGTTATCAGTTGAATAAGATCGTTTAACAATAACCAGAACAACACTGAAAAGTCGAACAGACCGTGAAAGAGTTCAGCATCGACACGGTACTTCCGAAGCTGAACAAGTTCATCTTACAAGGACAGTACACACACGCATACGCATATCCGAGAGGTGACACTTTAACGTGGCCTGAGAATCTTAATGATTACAAAAGCCATGTCAATAGAAAGGAAATATCTGCAGGGTCACCCATATCGAACAGGTTCTGTATGAAAGATCAGGCAAAGATTAGCTCATACACACAGTCGCAGGACCCACTGCTAACTGACACGTCCCTGATGGCGAACAGGGAAATTCCTCATAGATATATAGGGTACCGTCATTATGACGGCGTGGGCCATTGGGCACCCTACAGATATATGGTGCTTCACCGAATAAAATGAATAAGGTGACACCAGATAAATATCTCACCAGAAACCACTTGGGAAGGAGGTGAGATTACTGCCAAAACCCCTTCATAGCAAACATGAATAGTACAACCAAAACAAAACCTGGCGTTCCTGTTGAATCATCGTCTCCTAAAGGTCCAACCGCATTGCTTCGTGTGCTCACGGGCAGTGTGCCACCGAAAGTGAGTAAGCAATGTTTAAGCAGATCCAAGTCTTGGACATTAAACAACATGAAGAAAATGAAGATCTATACTTACAACGTAAGAAGTCTCTCAGAAGACCACAGACTGGAGAGTTTAATGGAAGAACTAGACAACATCAAGTGGGACATCGTAGGACTGAGCGAAGTCCGAAGAGCGGAAGAAAAGCTGATACAATTACAAGATGGTCACCACCTGTTTTATTATAGAGGTAAGGACAAAGAAAGAGCTAGTGGTGTAGGAATCTCGATAAACCGAGAAGTTGCTGGTAACGTAGTCAATTTCAGTAGTTTATCAGACAGGGTAGCTTGGATTGTGATTAGGTTATGTAAAAGGTACATTGTGAAAATAGTCAGGTTTATGCATTAACTTCACAGAGTTCAGACGATGAATTTGAGTCCTTCTATGATGATTTAAGTCAGGTAGTGGATCAAGAAAAAGTAAGTACACGTTGGTAATAGGCGACTTTAAAGCTAAAGTAGGGAAGAAGATGGGAGATGAGTCGTGCATTGGGAAGTTTGAAGTAGGTAAAAGAAATGACAGAGGCGAGATGTTAGTCAATTTTTACGGAGAATTACAACATGAGGATAACAAACACTTTCTTCCTAAAGCGGATAGGTCGTAAATGAACCTGGAGAAGTCCAAATGGAACAACGAAGAACGAAGTAGACTTCATATTAGGAGATGAGAGTAAGAGCGTTAGCAAAGTTACGGTGATAAATAAAGTCAACATAGGTAGTGACCATAGAATGGTAGGTTGCACAGCTTAATTTAATTTCAGAGCCGAGAGAAATAAACTAGTTTTAAGAAAGGAAATCAGCTTTTCAAAGGTTAAAGATAATAATAAGAAATTTCAGTTAGAAATTAAAAATAGATTCGAAGCTCTAAGAACTAACGAGGGTATCGTCGAAGATAAAGTAGGAAGTACAAAAAGTATTAGAGAAAACGAATACTCCAAAGCTACAAATGACCTAATTAAAAGAAGGACCATGCAGATTAAAATCAGGAGAGATGAAATAGAAACAGTTGAAATAAACAAGCTTATCAACAAAAGGTAGAGATCAGAGGAAAGGAAAAGAAACATGGATGAAATAGAGGAAACTATTCGGAAAGGTAAAAGTATTAAAGGGACCGAGCGCAGACATGCTTTAGGAAGACAACAAATAGTATGTTTGAAAGATAAAAATGGAGAAATAATTAAATGCACAGACAGAATGGTAAAAAGAGTAGAAGAATTTTACCAAGAGCTTTACTCGTCGAAGACCGTAGTTGAGTCAGTAAATTCATGTGTAGACGTTAGTAGTGTACGAGAGGTTACAAAGGAAGAAGTAGAATTTGCTCTAAAAACTATGAAACGGGGAAAAGCACCAGGGGAAGATGGTATATCAATAGATCTGTTGAAAGACGCAGGTAAAATAGTTCATATTAAATTAGCTGAGTTGTACACCCAGTGCTTACGTCAAGAAAGCGTTCCTGATATGTGGTGCAATGCTATAGTGATTTTGGCTCATAAAAAAGGAGACCAGAAGGACCTTAGTAACTATCGACTGATTAGCTTGCTATCAAACGTATATAAAGTATTCTCCAAGATCCTTACAAATAGAATAAGTCAAGTTTTAGATGGAAACCAACCGAGAGAAGAGGCAGGCTTTAGAAGCGGATATTCAACTCTAGACCATCTGCAGGCGATAAATCAACTAATCGAGAAAACGATAAAATACAATATACCTCTTTGTTTGGTTTTTGTAGATTATGAGAAGGCCTTTGACTCGGCTGAACACATAGTAACTCGCTACGCAAGCAGGATGCAAACGAACAGATCACAAGGATTTTAGTAATGTTCAACACGAAAGTTCAAAGTAAAGAGATTATAATCGATGGTGAGAGTTGAAGAAGTTGAAGAGTGTAATTATTTAGGCCACATAGTAAAAATAACCAAAGATCATGATAATGAAATAAAAAAAAAGATATTACAATTGGTTGGAAAGTGTTTGGTAAATATGATAAGATCCTGGAAAGTTGTCTACCTTTATGTTTGAAACGTAAAGTTTACAATCAATGAGACTTAGAAATTGACGTTGATGTTAACAAAGCTAAGGACTACACAGAGAAGAAAGTAGAGATCGATGATGGGAATAACGCCGAGAGACCGAAAGAGAGCAAGTTGGGTGAGAGAGCAGACTATAGCGAAAGGTATTGTGCAAACGGTAAAAGAGAGGAAGTGGAATTGGGTAGATAAGTTAGCGAGAACGACTGATGAGCGATGGAGCAATTATGTTACTGAGTGGACGCCGCGATATGGGAAGCGTTGAAGAGGGAGTGGAACGAGAAGGTGGAGAGACGAGATAGAGAAATTTGCTGGAGTGACCTGTCAGAGGTTGGTGCAGTCATGTGAGTCATGGAATGCTATGAAAGAGGCCTCAGGATGGTTGAGATTTGCGGATGACATCATTCTTATTTCAGAAAGAGCAGAAGCCTTGCAAGATATGCTGAGTGATCTAAACAAGGAAAGTCTCAAAGTAGGTTTAAAAATGAATAAGAGTAAAACCAAAGTAATGTTCAATACGAAAGTTCAATTAAAGAGATTGTGATTGATGATGAGAGTCTTGAGGAAGTTGAAGAGTATAATTATCTAGGCCAGATGGTGAAAGTGACGAAAGATCATGATAATGAAATAAAGAGACGCATTACAATTGTTTGGAAAGTGTTTGGTAAGTATAATAAGATCCTAAGAGGCTCTCTACCTTTATGTTTGAAACGTAAAGTTTACAGTCAATGCATTCTGCCAGCAGTAATCTACGGGTGTGATACTTGGAAACTAACGAAGGCAATGGAAACAAAACTAAGGACAGCACAGAGGAGAATGGAGAGATCAATGATGAGAATAACGCTGAGAGACCGAAAGAGAGCAAGCTGGGTGAGAGAGCAGACTAGAGTGAAAAATATTGTGGAAGCAGTAAAAGAGAGGAAGTGGAATTGGGCAGGTAAGTTAGTGCGAACGACTGATGGGCGATGGAGTGTGTTACTGAATGGACGCCGCGAGATAGGAAGCGTGGAAGAGGGAGACCAGAAATAAGGTGGAGAGACGAGATCGAGAAGTTTGCAGGAGTGACGTGACAGAGGTTGGCGCGGTCGTGTGAATCATGGAATGCTATGAAGGAGGCCTTTGTTCAGCAGTGGATTCAGGATGGCTGATTTGATTGATTGATTGATGAATATATATGTGTATATATATATATATATATATATATATATAATATATTCATACATACACACACATACACACTCACACAGATATATATATATATATATATATATATATATATATATATATGTGTGTGTGTGTGTGTGTGTGTGTGTGTGTGTGTGTGTGTATGTATGAATATATATATATATATATATATATATATATATGTGTGTGTGTGTGTGTGTGTGTATGTATGAATATATATATATATATATATATATATATATATATATATATATATATATATATATATATATTAATAGTGTAGTTGAAGAAACCCACCATGATGCGGGTAAAGTACTTCGGCAGGATTTGACATTAGCACGATGTCTTTGCTGTTGCCGCAGATATTCATCGTCTTTATTCTGGTAGACAGTCACAGTATTTCCATCTGTGAAATGTACCGTAATGCAACCAGACTCCTAACAGTATTGGTGGAAATTGGGAAGGTATGTCGTGAGGTTTTCACCACCATAGTTGATCAGTTGAGTGGGATTTTTACCACAACGCCGACACAATCCCGTCACTACCGTCACTACAGCCGACGCCATTACCACTGCCAACGTAACCATCATTATTATCACTACCACTAACACCAGTACCCCTACCACCACCATTACTACCACCACCACTACCGTCACCATCGCCGCCGCCATTACCACTACCTTGAATATTACCACTATCACCAACAAAATTACGAACCTCACTTTGCACGGCTGACAGTAGTGAACTTTGACAATTCCTGCTCTCACGGACACATCTACCTTGTACCACCCTATTCCCGGTCCCCAAATTAAGTAATAGCCCCATACAGTCAACGAAATGTCCTAGGCGAAGACTCTCTAATACAGGAAATAGAATGGTAAAATAACAAGAAACGAGATGAATTTGGTAAAGCCCATTTTCATTCTTAGAATCTTAAGACACAGGATTAAACCACAGAAAAATATTCGACTGGCTGTGGTTGATGGTAGAATGTCAATGTTTATTTTGAACTTCTGGTAATTTTTCATTATTTCATTTTATCACTTCTATTTAGTAACTGTCATTCATTCTAAGAACACAGTCAACTCGTTTGGAAACAAAACAATAACAGATTCGAAACGATCACTCGGTCTTTTGAGCTTCAAGGTAAGGACCGGAGTGCAAGGGTTGCGTCAAATCTCAGAGCAGCAGGCCATTATATTTGGCCGATGGAAGGTCACGCAACGACAGTGTTGAAACTGAGACGATCAATCTCTATCAATGTGCTACTCTGTGCAGGTTTTTGTTATACAATGTTTGCATTGGCAGAGCATGTCGACAGGAGGTTGAATGCAAAAAATAAATAAACAAATAAATAGATAAATTCAATAGAAATAGATAAATTATAGGTAGTAATCAAGTGTCCAAATAGACTTTAGATCAAGCATACAAAACATTCTGCTGAGGAACGTTGTAGATATGATGGAAACAGATACCTTGGACACGGTGATACATTTTAGTCTTTATTTCTAGCCAGCTTCAGGCAATATACTAGAAGCTACCCCGATCTAAAAACATACAAATGACACGGTTACCTCCATCCACAAAGTGGGAGATTCTTACCTCAAGGACAGCCCACTACTAAAGATGTTGAGGCAGAGTCGATCAATCTCTTTCATCTAAGTAGCACACAATGTGAATTTTATGGAGGTTCGCGCCAGAAGAATTTGATGAGCTGAGTCCAGAAGCGTCCCCTTCCCACCCCCTGCCGTCTTCATTACTGAAGTGAAGGGAACTGTACCTCAGGCGTGAGAGGATAGAAGTTCTGTGGATCTTAGCCACGTAGTACCAGAAGGTTTTCAGCTTAAGGATGTACATCAGAACTTGGCAATGTCTGTCTGTATCTGTTTGTTCAGTAGTTGAATAAACTTCCCGGTTGTTTGCCAAAGTAATGCTGTAGAGTATGCAACACTACTCATCGACACTACTCCGCCCTCATGGACAGAGAGAGAGAGAGAGGGGGGGGGGGGAAGTGGAGAGGAAGGCGAAGAGATAATTGCATTTCTAGCTATAATGATGATTTCAAAGTTGAATGAAATCCCCCACCTTGGGATAGCCACAATAAGGTTTGTGGAGCACGTCACCGTATTGAAGGAGGTAATCTGGATCACTAAACTGATCAAAATCGTCTGGCAACAGTTAAAATAGATTTGTTTAGTCCGTGTCCTTGGCGAGACAGACTAGAGGGACATAAAACTCTTCAGCAGAAAAAAGTGTGTGTGTTTGCAAAGTTGCAGCATTACCCATATACCAGGCCATATATGAGCTCTGAGCTCTCATCTGAGAGGGTAATAGTTTCCGGGAGGGTAATAGCGCGCGCGCGCGCGCGCGTGTGTGTGTGTGTGTGTGTGTATGAGTGTGCGTGCGCGCGTGTGCTATTCAAATGATGGGCGGACCCCTGGCGCGAACGGGGGCTTTGTTCGATCGAGACCCCATTATGGTTCCCGCACCAGCAGCCCCCTTAGTGTCTGGCACAGAGCACACCAGAATCAGTAGAATGTGCCACCGAAGTGAAGAGATTAATCGACGTGAAGAGAGTTTCTCAGAACGGAATGAAATCACCTGCCGGCAGCTATGCTAAACACTAAACTCGACAAACTGTGACAAAGTGTTGACGAGGAGAAAGGTAACAGTGGTAGTTGGCACCAAATGTCATTCTATTTCTTGAAGCGTCACGCAAGTAGACACCATGTGATTTGATTCAACTGG
>NC_134791.1:64278051-64298051 GCF_046742065.1 Oratosquilla oratoria
CAGAAACTGTCGCGGCATCACCCCGAGATCATCCATATCTCAACGCCGTCTCCATCTTGTTCCAGGTTCACTTACATTTCGTATCGCAACCTACGAGAGGGTTAGATGTAACAGGGAACATTATTATTACTATTGTTATTTCTAATAATGTTATTATCATTGTTATTATTATTATTATTATCATTGTTATCATTATTATTATTGTTATTATTATTATTATTATCATTATTAATGCTATTATAATTTTATTGATATTATTATTTCATCATCATTATTACTACCGTTATTATCATTATAATCAATCGTCATCAATTATTACCGAACATCATCGATCGTCGTCGTCCGTCGTCGTCATCATCATCATCATCATCACCACCGCCGTCATCATCATCATCATCATCCAATGAGTTCAGCACCATGGACCGCCCCCCCCCCTCCCTCGCACTCTCCTTTTTTTTATCTAGAATTTTATCTTTCACCCTTACGTCAAGACCCTTCCGTCAATCTCCACCTAGTTCTTGGTTATTATATTTTATCTATGTGATAGATAGATCTGTCATAGATTTCTTAATAACTATAAGTCTTCTGTCTTTTCCTGAACTGCTCTACCTGTGTGGCTGATTCAGCCATTCGATTTTTATTCGTCACATATTTGGCACTTTTAATTAATAAAGGCATTCTTTTTCAAGTGCCTTGACATCCCAGCACTCAAAATAACGAGACATCTTGAGTATGATTATAATTTTATTGGTAACCATTGGATAGGAGTTGATACTGGTACTATTTAGATACGCACGTGTATTCTTGATAAGTTTAAGAGTTTTATTTCGTCTGTCTGTTTGTTATTTGGTAAGCCATGGTAGAGTTACATTAATCCAACTTAATATATGATTGTTAATTGACGTTCTTAACATATTTCCATGCAAATATTTTATAAGAAAAATTACGCCTTCATATATTATTTTATGTATATTACATTGTTTTTCATTTATTCAATTATTTATTAATATATTTGTTTGTGAGGTGGTAATTAAAATCATGAGAATAAACACCGTGTGAGATCGAAACCTTTATTGGTACGACGTTTCGCTTGTTACAGCTTTTTCAAGTACAGACATGGCAAACACTCTGAGTATATAAAGGCCAACGGAGAAGGAACTGGGAGAGGTTATCAGACGGGGTGGGTGTTAGGTGGAGAGGCGGAGGTGTGAGAAGGGGGACGGGTGGGACTTGGTGGAGATAAAGGAGGACATTTCGGACAGTTTGTTGAAGTGGACTAAGGGGGACATTTCATACATTTGTATAATGCGGGTAATAGATGGATGATAGGAGGGGCGATGTTAAACATGCCTCTGTTCTGCTCAATGGTTTTGAAGCTTTGAATGGCGGCCGCTTCGAGGCATTTCCTCCTCACCCTGTCTGGTTCACTAAAAAGAAGCTCTGCGTTATCCCAATCCATCAGGTGGTCGTTGGTGTTCCGGTGGATAACACAGGCGTTGGTGGTGATGTTGTTCCGGGAATCGTAGCGATGCTCCCGGATCCGGGTCTTTAGGTCACGGGAGGTCTCGCCGATGTATACTTTATCACATCCAGCACAGGGTATGCGGTATACACCAGCGATTTTTCCCCACATCTCGTCCTGGCTGTCACTCCTTCTAGAGAGCTCTTTGATAGTTCTGCTGGACTGGCCCACTACCTGTATGTTGCAACGCCCAAGTGTCCTGGTGAGGGTGGTGGTGACGCTGCTGGCTGGAAGGATAAGCCTCCTAGCTGGTTCTTCCGTTGGTTCCCGCCCTTCCATTATTTTGAGTGCCTTTTTCTTACACTGGTGGATGATGCACTCTGGATATTTTAATTTCTGAAAAACCTCCTTTATGTACCTAAACTCGTCCTCTAAGAATTCAGGGCTACAAATTCTGAGACCTCTGAGGTAGAAACCTATAACTACACCTTTTTTAATACTGAGGTCATGGTGGGACAGGAAGTGAGTCAAATCGTCCTTATTGGTTGGTTTTCTGTAGACTGTAAATTTTAAAAGATTATTATGTTTGATGATAAGGGTATCTAAAAATGGAAGGGAATCGTTAACTTCTTCCTCCAAGGTGAACTGGATGGATGGCTCAACCGTCTTGGAGTTTGGGGATGTCAAACCGTCTCCAAGCGGCATTGTGTGTCCAATTTAGTATTCACTTTTTTCTTCTTGTAACTTGAGTTTCTTTTTCGAACTTTCGATTCTGTGCACCACTTTTCACTTGTTGTCTTGTGAGGGGAAACTATTATTGGATATTAACTTGGAGTTCAAGTTATATTCATAGTTCAACTGATTTTCCTATTTGGTCCTGAAAATGTTCTTCCTGTTACCAAACTATTTTCATTAAGTCAAGGGAAAGAAAGGGAAAGATACTTCACTTACTACCGAATCTGCTTCTCAACTAAATAGAAATGTCCGGAGATAGAGTGACCAAAATCAACTAGTTAGGTCACTGTGGTGAAGAGTTGGAAGAGAGAGAGAGAGAAACAGACTGCCACGACTCACCTATGGACCAGGTTAGTCGCGACACGAAAAAAAAAAAAAAAATAAATAAAAAGTTTAAGGTCGTGTGCGGTTCGAACGGAAGACAGAGTGCTCAGGCAGGGTAATTAAACTTCGTTAGATTATATATTACTACACTAACAAACAACACAACACTTATATAATACTAAAATAATAACCTATTGCGTATGAAAAATGATATACAAAAATAAATATAACCCGTTCATGTACGTATGAGCAGGCGGGGCGACTCTAATGTCTTGGTGATGACTATGTGTCGCCTCCAGATTTCGTACGTCAGGCGGGACGGGTTGGTGATTCAAGGAGAAATATAGATTCTAGTAGAGGCAGCTTCTGGCAGTGGTAGTTACAGGTGAACGATAACTTCTCGTATAAGAAGCTTCGGGTACTTCTGGTAGGTGAAGCTTCTGATAGTCGGGAACACGTCATATATTTGATGATGTTTCGTAATAGAGAATAACAAAGAGAGAATTTCGAGTCGCTCATAGTCCACCAGCAATATGGATAGGTCTGATATAAATCGGGAAATACACGAAGGCGGTTGCACTTCAAAGATATCAGAGAACGAAGATTAGAACCCTTCGCCATGGGAGACGCCAGTAGTATTGGTCCAAAGGAATGAGGAGTTGTAAAATCGACGATTTGTAGATAATTCTACGTAGATTCAAATGGGCCTGGGGACTCAGCTTCTTTTCTCTTTCTGGATCTGCTTCTCTTCTTGATATCTCTCTGTGTTTCTATCTTGTGTCTGCTCTGCTTCTGCTATTGTCGTCCTGGGCCACACCTCTTTTATACTAAGCTAAGGGTAGCCGATGTTTCAGACCTTGCCAAAACAAATCCACTTAGAACGTTTGAAGATTACAGAGTGAAGCTTTCTCACTCAAACCAGAGCATTCTACTATGTATTTACCTGCGATCATACGTATAGGGCGCGCTCCAACAGACTTGTTATTGCGAATTTATAGGGAATCATATACTCATATACATAAATTTTACTTATTGATGACATATATTTACGCCTGGCGTGCCTTAAAATTACAAAAAGGAGATTTGATTCATAGAAGGTTGTAACACAGCACAACCACAGGATTCTAATCACGTCAAGGACGTGACACAGACACATTAGGGTCTAATATTTGGATCGAAAAATGTAAGCGTTATGACGTCATTCAAGATCTGACTGCTCCAATATGATCTGATCTGACACCGTAAAGAAGTTAACTGCACCAAAGCAAGTAGGTTTTATACCCTTCGAGTCGATCCATAGTGCTTCGGGTCCTGGACGATTGCAAGTGGATTCATGATTTCGTCTGCATAAATATTCTAGTGGTGAGGTCAGTCTTTGGCTTACACGTAGCTTGTACCGCATGCAAATTGCCCCATTAATATGACGAGTCGGACGTCAGTCTCTGTGATTGGTGTCTGACGCCAAGTGTCACGTCGTGCAATCCCATCATGCATAAATTGAAATAAAATGGAAATTGTCAGCTCTCGTCACTTAATCTGAAACAAGTTAAGTCGCGGTTGACCAGGCAGCTGTTGAGCTCTTGAAAATTATCCACACGTCTTTTTTCAGCTATACGGTTTCTAGAACCCAAGAGGGATTATGGCGGGTGTTCTTTTTAGTTGATACCCATAATACCCAATTCAGTTTGCTCTCAAGAAACTGGAAGAGGTAGATTGTTCATTGATTTGTCTGCAACTATTTCTTGACCTATTTTCTTGTGCCCTTGGTTTTCGTCTTTTATTCCTTCTTCTTCTTTTTCATCTTCTTTTTCTTCTTCTCCTTCGTCTTCGTCTTCTTCTTCTTCTTCTTCTTCTTCTTCTTCTTCTTCTTCTTCTTCTTCTTCTTCTTCTTCTTCTTCTTCTTTTTCTTTTTCTTCTGGGTTGACAGTGTCGTGGTTGTCACAATGATACCGGGGATGTCGAGCCACTTTTAATGGCGGCTTCGTGCGGTGGAATCGTCCTCCTCCTTCCCGGAGGGTCACTAAATCCTCCTCAAACTAATCCGCCCTGACGGCCCTTTCGTGACACCTCCTCACTCTCAACATTTTTGTGCCATCATCATCATCATCATCATCATCATCATCATCATCATCATCATCATCATCATCATCATCATCATCATCATCATCATCATCATCATCATCATCATCATCATCATCATCACCATCGTCATCATCATCATCATCATCATCATCGTCGTCGTCGTCAAAGCCGCCACCATCATCAGCGTCGTAGTCGTCATCACCACTACCACCATCACCACCACCATCATCATCGTCGTCATCATCATCATCATCATCATCATCATCATCATCATCATCATCATCATCATCATCATCATCATCATCATCGACATCATCATCATTATCATGATCATGATGATGATGATCATCATCATCATCACCATCACCATCATCACCATCATCGTCATTATCGGTAGTATCATAATTATCTTTATTATGTCATTACCGCCACCATCGTCGTCGTCGTCGTCGACATTGCTATCTCTGTCTTCATCATCATCGTCGTCGTCATCAACATTATCACCGTCATCGCCATCTCCACCATTGCTGTCGTTATCATTATCGTCGTTGTCGTATATATATTAAAACTTATTTCATGACAGGAAAGAGCGTTTTTCCATTCTCTCGTAATTCGTTGCCTGTATGCATTAAAAGAGAGGCATTTTGAGTTTTATGAAGGGATAGGGGCACTTCAAATCACGTTTTTTCTCAGGACACTCAAATTATGTGTTGGTTTTCAGGATTTCTTTCCGAATATAGCAACTAAAAGGGTTGTTCATTACCTCACCTAACGTTAATTTGCTGAATCAACAGGATTTCTACAGAAATGCCTGGGGCTAGTTTCTTTGTAGACATGCAGCTTTTAAAAGACGTTAAGAGCCTATCAGAATTCAAAGTCAGGACTATATAGGGAATATGTTTATTAAAGGTGTTCCATGCATAGGGACATGGAAAATGTAATGATGAAATGGCCATACGTGCCTACATATCAGAAAGGCTTTTCCCTTTGGTCAAGTCAAAGCATACACTACCCTAAATCCATCTCACATCCATCCAACATCCATTCGTCCCCCCCCCATACTTCTCTCTATTTCTATCTCATTACTTACCAACAATGCCACTCCTACCCTTCCTCGCTCTCGCGTCACTCCTGACAACGTGTCACGCTCCCAAAATCCAAGTTACCTTTTCTTTTGAATTTAGTTCCGCTCAACGCTAAGACATCTTTCTTCCTACAAATATACTACATTTTTTTTTCTCATTTGCTCTCATCCGTACCACATTCATTCACATTCAGTGACCCAATTACTAAGGTTCTAGTTGGAGACCTTCTTCCAGATCCTCTTATGCCTCGAGGTTCCGAAGGAAAAAAATACATAGGATCCCTAGTCCCCTCACTCCGTCCAAATTGATCGCCTTCGACGACACATATGTGAACACGGTGACGGCATTCTTCCCCTTACACACAAGTACACACACACACACACACACACACACACACACACACACACACACACACACACACACACACACACACACACACACACACACACACACATACACACACAAGTGTATTAGAGAAGTAAGAGTTGGATTCAAAGAAATGGTAAGAAAGTATTTTATTTTTTAGAAGTGCGCTATAGCATTAGAAAAATAGATATTACTTTTGTAAATTATAACACGTCAATGTAATAAATATTTTTCTTAGCGGAAATCAATAACAGAAAACGTTGCTAAAAGCTATGCACAAACGAACAAAGTCGCGTCAACTCCTTTAGACGCCTTGTTTGTTTGATAGATTCGGAGGTCGAAGATGACGACGACAACCCTGATGACATCTAGAATTACATGTACCGCATTACTAAATGCAAGTTAAGTTATGTATGTAGGTTAGGTTAGGTAGCTTAGATTAGAATAGACAAATTTACCATACTTTGATTTCTTCGTGCTCCACATCTACCAAAACAAAGACGGCGTCTCAAACAGTCGAAGAGGTTACATTCGTTTGTGTGTAGCTTTTAACAACTTTTTCTGTTATTGATTTCCGTCAAGAATAAAATATATTACGTTGATGTATTATAATTTACAAAATTATTATTTAATTTTTATTGCTATATCTTGTGGGTGTGGACTTCTAAAAACTTACTGAAATTTGTCCAAAGACGTAATAGAAAAGAGGGTCAGATGTAGTACACATGCTTCTCATCATTCCTTCATGAATAGAGTTTATACTCAAACGTAACTCTTTAAATGTAAAGCGATACACAAATTGTCCCAAGAGGCATTCATTTGGAAGGGTCTTGCCCATTCTGAACTACCTCTTGAGATCTTCATTAGCTTTCTCCATACACTTATCCGAACCCGAGTTGACCAGAGGGCAATAGCTGGTAACAGGGGGATCACACACACACACACACACACACACACACACACACACACACACACACACACACACACACACACACACACACACACACACACACACACACACACACACACACACACACACACACACACACACACACACACACACACACACACACACACACACACACACACACACACACACACACACACACAAATAACCCTCAACGGTCGCAATATTGGTCTCTCGACAGTATTCTTGACATTTCACTTCACTTATAGGAATTTACGAAACATAATATCCGATTACAATATAGGAGAGAAGTAGACGTTGATTACAACTAACAGCTATTCTCACAAAAACCGTCGTCAAAAGCAGAGGTGAGAGCAATGTGATTAATAAATGCTACAAACACAAATGCATTATTTATATTACCGTTCAAGCGATCAAATTTGCACTGGGTCTCGAAAGCAGGAAAGATGTTAGTATATATTACAAGTATATTGCTGTATATAACATGATGTAATAAGTGATACTATATAATGCAATATGATGTATTATAATATGATATAATATGTAGTATGTAATATTATAGGATATATACTATATAATATATGATGAAACATGATGTAGTGTACTATGATACGATGTAATAACATGATAATATAGTACGATACATGATATGATACAATATAGTACATGCTGCGACACTGCAATATAACATATTATAGAAAGAGTATATGATATATATGATATAGAATGATATAATACAATATTGTAAAATGTAGTGAACAAATGTTACAACACAGCACAACATGGTGTACAACTAGGTAAGAAAATGGTTCTATGTGATAGAGCATGATATATGATATAAAAATGTAGAATTACATAACTAGATTAATATGATATTATGTACAATATACCAGGGGTGCCAAAGTTTAAGAAGGGATGGCCGAGTGAAAAAATACGTCCCCCCTATGTCCATCCAAAACCCACTTTGAAACTCCCAACGTAGCTCGTCGTGGATCACCCCCCTTATCGCCATTTTGCTCGGGTCAGAGGCAGTGCAGCAAAACACAGCGATCCCATAGCAGGGCCCGATAGCAGGAACTAGTTTACTCCCACTGCTTTACTACGAGACGACACTTCCCCACCCGACTCTCCTCCATTAGTGAAACACACGGGATAAACAGGAACATCCATTCGGGCAGCGTCATTTCCATGTCCATTTACAACCGTTCCCCATCCACTTTTCTCTTTTGCATATGTAATTTATGTTGTAATGTAATATATAACAAGTCGTATGGAATGCAATATAGTATTTAGCTATGGAAATGTATGTATGTATATATATATATATATATATATATATATATATATATATATATGAAATCAAATCAGCCATTCTGAGTCCACTGCTGAACAAAGGCCTCCTTCATAGGATTCCATGATTCACACGACCGTGCTATCCGAGAGTTGACACCTTGACGTGGTGGATAGGGTTGAGAATCTTAATGATTACAAAAGCTATGTCGATAGAGAGGAAATCTCTGCAGGGTCACCCATATCGAACAGGTTTTGTAGGAAAGATCAGACAAAGAGCAGCTCAAACACACAGTCGCAGGACACACTGTTAACTGGCACGTCCCTGAAGGCAAACAGGGAAATTCCTCATATATGTATATATATATAATATAAAATCAAATCAAATCAGCCATCCTGAGTCCACTGCTGAACAAAGGCCTCCTTCATAGCATTCCATGATTCACACGACAGTGCCATCCTCTGCCACGTCACTCCTGCAAACTTCTCGATCTCGTCTCTCCACCTTCTGTCTGGTCTCCCTCTTCCACGCTTCCTATCTCGCGACGTCCACTCAGTAACACACTTGCTCCATCGCTCATCAGTCGTTCGCACCAACTTACCTGCCCAATTACACTTCCTCTCCGTTACTGCCTCTATAATATCTTTCACTCTAGTCTGCTCCCTCACCCAACTCTCTCAGTGTTATTCCCATCATTGATCTCTCCATTCTCCTCTGTGCAGTCCGCTTTGTTTCCATCGCCCTCGTCAGCTTCCAAGTTTCACACCCGTAAATTATTGCTGGTAGAATGCATTGCTTGTAAACTTTACGTTTCAAACACTTTCCAACCAATTGTAATGCTTCTTTTTATTTCATTATCATGATCTTTCGTCACTTTCAACATCTGGCCTAAATAATGATACTCTTCAACTTCCTCAAGACTCTCATCATCAATTACAATCTCTTTGCTTTGAACTTTCGTGTTGAACATTACTTTGGTTGTACTTTTATTCATTTTTAAACCTACTCTGACACTTCCCTTGTTTAGATCGCCAAGCATATCTTGCAAGTCTTCTGCTCTTTCTGAAATAAGAATGATGTCATCCGCAAATCTTAGGTGGTTCAAATATTCGCCATTAATCTTTAAACCTTTCTTTTCCCAACTCAATCATCTGAAAATATCTTCTAAACAAGCTGTAAATAGTTTGGGTGAAATTGTATCGCCTTGCCGTTCTCCTTTCTCGATCTTGATCTTTTCTGTATCTTTATATAGTCGAACTATAGCAGTACCTTTCGCATAAATCTTTCCTAAAACTCTTACGATCTGTTCGTTTGTACCCTGTTTGCGTAGCGAGTTTAGTATTGCTATTTGTTCTACCGAGTCAAAGGCCTTCTCGTAATCTACAAAAGCTAAACACAGAGGTATATTGTATTCTGTCATTTTCTCGACTAGTAGTTTTATCGCCTGCAAATGGTCTAGAGTTGAATATCCGCTTCTAAAGCCTGCCTGTTCTCTCGGTTGGTTTCCATCAAAAACTTGACTTAGTCTATTTGTAAGGATCTTGGAGGATACTTTATATACGTTTGATAGCAAGCTAATCGGTCGATAGTTACTAAGGTCCTTCAGGTCTCCTTTTTTATGAAGCAGAATCACCATAGCATTGCACCAAATTATATGTATATGTATATATATATATATATATATATATATATATATATATATATATATATATATATATATATATATATATATATATATACATACACACACATAATTTGAGGTGCCAGAAAGCATGCATTGACATAGAGTAACATCGCATGCATATCATGATGGTATAAAGCGTCATTTGTTGCCTGGCTGAATACCAGTTGGTATTATATGCTTGTCAACAGTTCCTGCTTAACATTTTTATGAGTTATGATCTCACTTCGTGTCCAAGCGTCATTGACATGTGGATGGCTGGAAGACTGAACGATTTTTTAAATAGTTTAGATTGTCATTAATTTGCACTATGATTTATTTCCTTTTGTGTACACGTTTTCCAAGGGCTATGCACAGAATGATAAACATAGATAGGTAATAGATGTTTGCGTGTGTGTTATATGAATAAATATTGTTTGATCCATGTATGTTTTGTATATTTTCTCACAAAACGCATGCATATGTAGACAGGTGCTTATTTTGAAAGATAGGTATGGACGTGTGAATATATATGGTTGTATCGATAGATCTGTTGAAAGACGCAGGGAAATTAGTTCATATTAAATTAGCTGAGTTGTACACCCAGTGCTTACATCAAGAAAGCGTTCCTGATGCGTGGTGCAATGCTATAGTGGTTTTGCTTCATAAAAAAGGAGACCAGAAGGACCTTAGTAATTATCGACCGATTAGCTTGCTATCAAATATATATAAAATATTCTCCAAGATCCTTACAAATAGACTAAGTCAAGTTTTAGATGGAAACCAACCGAGAGAACAGGCAGGCTTTAGGAGCGGATATTCAACTCAAGACCATTTGCAGGCGATAAACCAACTAGTCGAGAAAACGACAGAATACAATATAACTCTGTGTTTAGCTTTTGTAGATTACGAGGCCTTTGACTCGGTAGAACAAATAGCAATACTAAACTCGCTACGCAAACAGGGTACAAAGGAACAGATCGTAAAAGTTTTAGAAAAGATTTATGCGAAAGGTACCGCTATAGTTCGACTACATAAAGATACAGAAAAGATCAAGATCGAGAAAGGAGTACGGCAAGGTGATACAATTTCACAGAAATTGTTTACAGCTTGCTTGGAAAAGAAAGGTTTAAAGATTGATGGCGAATATTTGAACCACCTAAGATTTGCGGATGACATCATTCTTATTTCAGAAAGAGCAGAAGACTTGCAAGATATGCTGAGCGATCTAAACAAGGAAAGTGTCAAAGTAGGTTTAAAAAGAAATAAAAGTAAAACCAAAGTAATGTTCAATACGGAAGTTCAAAGTGGGGAGATTGTAATTGATGATGAGAGTCTTGAGGAAGTTGAAGAGTATAATTATTTAGGCCAGATGTTGAAAGTGACGAAAGATCATGATAATGAAATAAAATGACGCATTACAATTGGTTGGAAAGTGTTTGAAAAGGATAATAAGATCCTGAGAAGCTCTCTACCTTTATGTTTGAAACGTAAAGTTTACAATCGATGCATTCTGCCAGCAATGGCCTGCGGGTGTGAGACTTGGAAGCTAACGAAGGCAATGGAAACAAAACTAAGGACTGCACAGAGGAGAATGGAGAGATCAATGATGGGAATGACACTGAGAGACCGAAAGAAAACAAGTTGGGTGAGAGAGCAGACTAGATTGAGATATATTGTGGAGGCAGTAAAAGAGAGGAAGTGGAATTGGGTAGGTAGGTTAATGCGAACGACTGATGAGCGATGGAGCAAGTGTGTTACTGAGTGGACGCCGCGAGGTGGGAGACGTGGAAGAGGGAGACCAGACAGAGGGTGGGGAGACGAGGCTGAGAAGTTTGCAGGAGTGACGTGGCAGAGGACGGCGCGGTCGTGTGAATCATGGAATGCTATGAAGGAGGCCTTTGTTCAGGAGTGGACTCAGGATGGCTGATTTGATTGATTGATTGATATAGATAAATGAATAAATACGGAGTGTATTAGTTATGCATATACATGTAAACACACACGGACATATGTGTTTTTATGTCAGTGTATGCATATACTGCAAATGTATATGTACAGAAATACAGTATTGACGAATGTATGTGGGTGTACGTGTGTGTGTTTGTGTGTGTGTGTGTGTGTGTGTGTGTGTGTGCGCGCGCGCGCGTATATTCGTGTGTGAAAAAACACCTTCGATGTAAATGGTGATAGTCGACAACACCTCCAGTGACAATAATAGAAATACATGCATAATAGCCGTAGGCAAGTGATCAACTGACCTCGTATTTCTATCGAGCATATCAAGACTAAAGGGGAGGTACTCCATCTCAGAGAATTATAGTTTGAGTGTGAGGGAATGGGGCCACAGATCCTTCTATAATATATATTTCTGTAGATTCTACAATCGAAATAATGTACAGGTTATCAAACTTTTTGACACAGATTAGATTAATATTAGATATAAATACGTTACGTCTTGACACAAACTTGTAAAGGTGGCGAGATGACAATGTGGCATGTATTGGAAAAAGTCGAGGAGACAGAGTGAAAAGCCACTAAGATAATTATAACGTTTAGATAGAGACCCAACTCCTACTTTTCATCAGCAGGATATGCTGTGGAACGGAAATACATTGGCCAGGGCTGTCCTACGTGAGAAATAAAGAAAGCAGGCTAACCACCCCGACCTGCTCACCAGAGACATCTGAAATACATGCAATGTGTACAGGATACAGAGATACAGCATGACATACACATTATACATGCTCAAGGCAAGGAAGACACAGCCTAAATAGTCTCTCTCTCTCTCTCTCTCTCTCTCTCTCTCTCTCTCTCTCTCTCTCTCTCTCTCTCTCTCTCTCTCTCTCTCTCTCTCTCACTCTCTCTCTCAAAGGGGTCATAACTACTTGTAATGTGACGACGACATAACAGTACCGCGACTTCGGTACCTGCTGGAATGTCCCCGGAATTGAGTAAAGAATAGTTTACTTGTGGGTGAGCCAACAGTACGAAGGAGTCAGGGGCAGCCAGGGTTGCCATATCTGGCAAATACTAAGAAACAGCTAACACCAATTTCTTGGCCAGCTCTACTCTGGAAACATTATTATTTTTAGAATTAAAATTAAAATTATGTATACGTAATTCCTTGGCGTTTCGTCAAAAAGTACTGTCCTAGAGGAATGTAAGTCTTTTATGACGAAAATTCAAGACATCAAAGGCTCATATCGATCTCGAGTTTTCTTTCTCTTCAAAGTCCAACTTGTCGCAATGCTGAAACTATTCGATCTATAACAATACGGAGAGAATTCTCCAGTCTTTCTGTGCTCAGACATTAAGGAAAACTTTTTATTTGCTGATGTTATGTGGATAGTTTAGCGTGAATGGTATGATGTGATTGTTTAGTACATTGTTTCGTTGTGACTTGGGCAATGTTGTATAGAATATATGTTCCAGTAAGAACACGTACCTAGGGATTACGCGTAATCCCTGAATGTTTCAGTGAATACGCGTAATCCCCGTTTCACTAACCTAACCTAACGACGCTTGTGTGATGTGGATTATATCCCCGTAGACTTTTAACGTGGATGATGTTACATGAGTACTGTGATATCACACTTATCTCAGTGTGTGGTCCGGTGTGTCGTAACGCGAATGAATGAGTGGTTCAATGGGAAGGATATGGTTGACATTATGTAGTTTAGCATGGTATGAACACATTGGCATGAGACTCACCTACCACCCCACACAGAAAAAAGACAAAATAAAATATATAAAACATCAGTTTTCCTAAACCTGCTTTGCTTACCCCCATTTCGCCTATCTCATTTTCTTCATACGAGTATATATTGCATAACGAGGTTCAAGTTGGAATAAGTAAGGTGTTTTTAGACTTCAAGATATCAGAATAATAATGAGGTGTATAAGAGATTAAGGTAAAAACTACAGTGTAATCTAATTGTTTTGTAGGATATATACATGGAATGTCATTGTATACATTCGATATATATATATCATAGCATCTAGCCAGGAATTTCATGAAACACGCATGCACGCATGCACACACTATGCATGTATTTATATGTATATACAAATATTCATATGCTTGTACATATACAAATGTATACATATACATATACATAGACATATACATATACATACACATACAACTATACATATGCATATACATATATACGTATACATCTATTCATATACATATGCAGTTGGTTAATATGCATGTAAGTTTAAAACTGAATTATATAAATTCGAGTTAGCCAAAAATATGAGAAAATTATACTTAAAATTTCTCATGCTGTTTATGAAAAGTGTTTTGGAACAAACAGTTTTTGTGTAATTTCACTACATATTCATCCAGAGTGGAATACTCGAGCTGGTTTAAGGTATGAAAACTGTTAAGCCCAATTGAACCACTCATCTCTACCACGTCAACAGGACTAACACTCAAGGAGATACCACAACAGAAACTATCCAGCTTAGAAGAACAACCACAGATCAGACAACTCCTTACGCATAGCTACCCAAAGCCGGCGTTGTTGAACTGTCATTGTGGGAGGTAGTTACAGAATTGGTTGCAACAACGCCGAAGCTTCAAATCTACAATGTATTGAATCAGGCAAAAGACCCATCCTACTTTTGTTACTGACCTGTCCCAGGTCAACTTTGAGGGATGGTGGACTCAGACTGAGGACGATCAACGATTTCTGTTTCGTTCTGTTAGGGAGGAGCAAATACAACATCCTCATGTATCGCTGAGCCCATGCAGCGATGTCTTTCGAGAGACCTTCTACATGAAAGGAACCTTTGCTGTGTGGCCAAGAATCATCTATCAACTGTTCACCATCATTATCATCATCACCTCAGGGTAAATTTTTAGCATCGGATGCCCTACTTCCCAAGTCGTTAGGTCAACCAAAAAATAGGTTTGTTTAGGAAGTAGCTTTAGGATCTAAAATTATTCTTCGATCGTGTAGCGTTCTATTGGACTTCGAGTTGGCACTTTTTCAAGCTGACCAGTTTCACTTTTCAGGTGCCGATATCAAAGGCTGTTGCTTTCATTTCGGTCAGTATTTTGGAGATGGGTGCAGAACTGGCCCTGTCAAGCACGCATCCAGCCAATCTTTCCTCTCACCATCCATCGTTCAGTTAGCATAGGATACTGTCCGTGTCAACCGTAGCGATGAATCAGCACAAGCAGATGATTTCGTCAAGAAGTTCAATTCCATCTAGATCAGACTTCGCTGTTATGATGCGAAACCATTTTCAGGCCACTTAAGGCCGTTCCAGGAATAGAATGACAAAACCACCTTGCAGATGAGCCAATTGGCAGCTGAGGAAGAAGAGAATGAAACATATGCAAAAGTTTGTGGGCAGAGAATTCTCTATTTCTGATTTCCCAGAATCTGTTTCTCCTTTTGTGTTGACTGCAAATGAACGATTTCATGCGATATTAGATTTATTGTAAGCTAATTCCCTCATGTACAGTATGTCATGTAGATAAGCAATTTTGTGATATTTGCAATTATTGATTGGGATATTCTTGTTAACCATTATGAAGTACTTTTTTTTCTTTAACCAAAATAGATCCAAGTGGAGAATATTTTTTCTATATAGCAGTGAAAAAAGACAAATAATAGAGGACATTTGGCGAAATGTTAATTGTAAGAGCAGGTGAACAGGGATTAGGCGAAGTGAGATGTTAAGGATAGTATAGGATAGTTAGGCGATGGGACGGAGCCTGTGCATAATACACGACAATTTTGCCCATCGGGTGAGCCAAAAAAAGAATTAAGTTCGTTGGCTTGCATTAGAGCGAACATTTCACGTGCATTTGTTTGCGCTGGTAAGGACGCGAATGTATGTGTGCGTGCGTGAGTGGTTGCATTTGCGGTGCAGGGGGAAGAGAGCTTAATGTCACAGGTCCCAGCTGTAATAAAAGCAAATGGTGCAACCGTAATCGCATGGTTTAATAAAGTTCGCCATTACACAAACACAGACTGATTAGAAACAAATTTATAACTTACCTTCAAGACCGAAATGATGCGACTTCATATCAACAACAGAGAGAAGGATGGTAGAAAAGACGAAGACAAATCTGGAATTATACCAACTCAAAAATTTATATTCCAGCATTTTTCAGCTTTACAAGCCGAGAGGTATGCGTTGGCTTAGAGAGACTTGGTGGCTGACAGACAGACTGATTGACTGAAACTGTCTGAGTGATTGATCGACTGATAAGCAGACAGACAGGGACGGAGATGTAGACTCGAGGATTTCACAGGTTTTAAAGAGTTAATTCCTTTTATCATGCGTTTCCGTAAGCCCAGCATTGCGTTCAACTTTGATGGTGGAGATGCCGGAACTCTTCTCTCCATTGTGGAATAAAAAAATAAAAAAAAAATAAGAAAAAAAAAACAAACAAAAACTGAGAGATCCAATGAAGCCTTTTCGATGAGGCAGCAGACCAGGAAGGATAAGATTCCGAGAAATCTCAACTCCTTCCCGGCACAGTGACGCACGGTGTAGATTCTTTTGTAGCAAACGCCAGCAGACAACTTCATTTAAGAGATGTTGTTCGCTCAGCCGAAAAGAATCGTCTTTCTTTTGCTCAGCAAAATTTGGAACGTGCCTTCGTGCTGATAGAAGACTCATTCTCAAACCTGACAACAGTATTCGTAATTATTTTCGCTGCACAGTGTTTTATCCTTGGTTGAATAAAATCACTTGGCGGCCATCATTCGCCTGATGATAATTGCAAGAATGTACAGTTCGTGAATAGCAGTGAAGTGAAACAATCTATGGTCACAAAACTAGGAACTATCGGTCTTATTCCCCTTTATCGTAAGGTCGTTACTTGTTACACTGCTCCCTTACGGTCCTTGATATTTTTGTTTAAGACCTTGATTAAGGCGAAGTCCTTCAGCTGAATAAGTGCCTTTTGTGCCAAATGACTCTTCTCGCTCTCCCCTTTTTTTTTTTTTTTTTTTTTTTTTTTTTGCCGTAAAATTATTTCATTCATCTCCGTGGCATCCTCTTCTGTGGCTAAGGAGCTCAATGGCGCCATCATGGCGAAGAGACTAATGGGATTAATCCCTCCAGATGAATAGAATTGCTTGGCACTAACCAGGTCAGAACTCTTGAATATCGTCACCGGTGTTAATGGGTTAAAAAGGCTATTGTCTTCGTAAGTTGTCATATTTTGCCCAACACCAGATCAATTTACTTCGTTGGAGGGTGTTTCCTCCCACCACCTGCCCACTCCCATCGGCTAAATAAAATCACCTAAAGTTTTAGCAGAAACTGTGTTTCAAAGGGAAGAGGGCGTTTGTGTACAGTTGCTGGAGACATAGGTGTCCAGAATAACATAGTTCTGTGGTTTGGCAAGGAAGGGAAGGCCGACGACAGCAACAGTGGCGAGAATGAGGAGGAGGAGGAGGAGGGGGTCGGGGGGACGACACTCTGGCGAACTCGTGTATTTTTTTCTTGGTGGATTCTACGTATTTCGATGTGAATACAACAACAATTTCGCTTCTGTTTGTATTTCTTATTGGTGCAGTTATTTTTATATTATGTGATTATGATCATTATAACTATAAAGATGTTCATAGATGTTCATACAATCATATTACAATTGTTAGTCAAAATTATTTGTTCATCATTTTATATTGTGTCGACGAGAGTGCAGAATCCACTAGGATTAGTTATAATTACATCAACAGATTAAACTTTAACAAAAATCCGATATAGACTTCCAATACTTATCGAAAGAAAGTTGATAATGCTGGTGCGTATTTGCTAGAGTCGCCTTTTATTTGTAATTTTTGGAAGCAAGACAGCTGGCGAATACGCACTCTAAACACGAGTTTACTTGTGTTTGAATTCGCCCGCATGCGTGCGTTCGTACGTGCGAGTGGACCAACACATGTGCAGTTGGACGCGAAATATAATACACTCAACTGTATTTTTGTGACGTGGGGAATAGTTTTACAGGACAAATTTACATGCTAAAGTGGACATAAATGATTTTTGCATGCACTGGGTGGGCAGCAGCTGTCAGTGTAGTGGACGTATATTTGGTATGTAGGATTTAGGACAAGCTGTCTGTGTAGTATGTGGGTAGTGCGTGATTCTGCTGACATGCATATAACGTGAAGGAGGTACGTCCGGATTTGCAAATGTTAATGTGGATGTGCATTTGATGTGTAGGTAAGTGTGTGTGGGTTGCCATATGGTAATTTAGCGACTAGTTTAGTTAATTTTTAGTTGTAGTTGTGGCCGTGCTAGTGTTGAGTAGGTGAACAAGCGGGCACCTAGAGATATGTAGGAATCGAATAAATGCTTGTACCTGATTCAGATGTATACTCGTAGAAGATTTATCGCATGGGAGACGCACAAGCAGATTCATATATATTTAGGTAATCCAGTATAATTGATACGACATACAGGCTTGTAGGTAACATGTTTAGTAGAAGCTCATTAATATCAATTGGCTGTATTGTTGGAAGAGTACCGCAGTTGGTGTGGCATTTGTATGTACTGGGTGTGCCACTGGCGTAGTTGAGTTTAGAGTTTTTAATTGTCCTGACTGGTTTACAGTTGGTACCTATGGGCTTCCTAGACCTCATTCATTACGGAAACATGCTATGGAAATGTATAGAATAGATTGACGATAGCCAGGATAAAAAGAAAAGTGCCACCAGTATAGAAAGGACAAATCGAGATTGACTATAAATAATTTGCTACCAAGGGGAGCTAACGAAATGAATTAAATGGCCTGGCGACAGTTAAAAAAAGTGCCACATTGTACAAAAAAGAATAATATTACTGGCTCTAGTTACTATCTTAAATAGATGAGTGCCCTTTTAGTTGTTTCGTTTTTCCTTATCCCCCCTAATGTTAAAAAAACATGTAATTGTGTAATTTTTTGGAACACAAACGCAGGTTTACAGCTGACTTCATTGGCAATTAAGCTCTCTCTCTCTCTCTCTTATTCTTATTTCCACCTCTCCCCTTGTTTTCCCGTTCTTGCTTTCCATCGCTCCTTCATGTATCTCTTCTACCACCTTCCATTCTACATCAGCACCTTCGTCTTATTTTTATTTGTATTCTTCCTCTCCGAGTGTTCCCCCATACTTACCCTGCCACCCTTTCTTTCAGTTTCACCTCCTTCCCTTTACTATACAAATATTCATATGCTTATACATATGCATGTACATGAACATACACTTATACATATGCATGTACATGAACATACACTTATACATATGCATGTACATGAATATACACTTATACATATGCATGTACATGAATATACACTTATATATATGCATGCACATGAGCATACACTTATACATATGCATGTACATGAACATACACTTATACATATGCATGTACATGAACATACATTTATACATATGCATGTACATGAACATACACTTATACATGTGCATGCACATGAACATACACTTATACATATGCATGTACATGAACATACACTTATACATATGCATGTACATGAACATACACTTATACATATGCATGTACATGAACATATACTTATACATATATTTAATGCCAAGGTTTTCCCTATGTGGTGGTAACTTCCACCATTCTCACATGGCACCAAAATGGAAATGTCACGCACGCGTAGGGGAGGCCGGAACTCGACTCCTCGTCTCGTCTCTACTTGACATGGGCTAGGCAAACAGGCCGTGGACCCACGACACGCCAGGACCGAGGTAGACAACCTTCCTGACTGCCACAACCATTCGTGAAATATAATTTGACGGGAAAAGGAATTTCAGCATGAATTTGATACTCAAGGACTCAAGTGTTTTCATTAAGATAGGATTTTTTTTGTATATCAGAAGCTATATCCACATGTGTGAACTAAGGATAATATATTAGAATTAAATAGAAAAGTAAAATTAAATTAAAATTGAAATTATAATAAAAGGAAATAGTTTATGGTTTAAATGAACTTAACAAATGGACAAAGATAAATGTGGGAATGATATATAAACTGAAAACATTATCTTTGACGGACGATAAACTGTTGTTTCAAGAATTGT